>NC_048595.1:19083224-19250262 GCF_003668045.3 Cricetulus griseus | reverse complement strand
CCGAGCTAACATGGGGTTAGTTCGTTAAATTACAATAAAGCCTCGTGCAGTTTGCAGCAAGCTCTCGAATCCGCCTGGTGATTGGGGTGACCGCGAACCTGGCCTGAGACCCCGGATACTTGAGTTTTCGGGGGTCTAACAAAAGTACTCCCATTTTGTGTTTTGGAAGAATCTTTGAAGATTTTTGTTGTTTTGTTTTTGAGACAGGGTTTCTCTGTGTAGCCCTGCTGTCCTGGAACTCACTTTGTAGACCAGGTAGGCCTCGAACTCACAGAGCTCATCTTGCCTCTGCCTCCTGAGTGCTGGGATCAAAGGCATGCACCACCACAGCCCAGCTTTTGGAGACACTAGACAGATGAGAAGGTTCAGGGACCCTAGACAGGGTCTGTCTTATTGACAGGAACATTGTTTTAAATCACTCAAACTGATTTTTTTAAACACCAAGAGATGTTTAATAGTTTAATAACACCTTTAATACTAGCATTTGGGAGACAAAGACAGGTGGCTCTCTGTGCATTTGAGGCTAGTCTGGTCTACATAGTGAATTCCAGGACAGCCAGAGAAACACAGTGAGACCCTGTCTTTTTTTGGTTTGTTTTTGTTTTTTGAGACAGGGTTTCCTCTGTGTCACAGTCCTAGCTGAGACCCTGTTTAAAAGGCAAACAAAGCAGGGTGGTGGCACATGCCTTTAATCCCAGCACTTGGGAGGCAGAGGCAGGCGGATCTCTGTGAGTTCAAGGCCAGTCTGGTCTACAAAACAAGTTCTAGAACAACCAAGGCTACAGAGAGAGAGAAACCTTGTCTCAAAAACAAAAAGCAAAACAAAGAGACAAAGAGATTTTTTTTTTTCCCATAAAAATTGTGATCTTTCTGTTTTCTAGAACAAGGAAGACCTTGGCAACATTGGTCTCTAATTATGGTGCAACATGGCAGTCCCTGCTCTGAGCTTTGCCTCAGCCTTTGCCTCTGTGCAAAGCCTTGTCCCCAAGACTGACTCTTGGGCTGCCTCACCACTTCTCCAGGTGAAGCTCTCTGCTGCACCTCCAGTCTTCGGCTGCCCAGCTGTGAAACTGGGACATGAATAGTTGTTACCATCAACCATGATGAAGGCCATTACGTGAGATGATTGCAAAGGTTTGGCCCCCAGGAGGGAGGCACCGCTAAAACACGGCTTCTTCCTGGCTGCAGCACAGTCTGGCACACAGACCTCCATTTTACACTGCATTGCTTCTCTGGTGGATACAGGCGTGGACTCCAGTTTTTCCCCATCCCACATCCATACACATGGTAGACCATGCTCCCTAGCTGCTAAGAGTGTGTTAGCTCTTTGGGGGATGTGGGGAGATGGCTCAGTGGATAAGCACTTGTGTGTAAGGGTCAGACCTCCTACTAATGTAATCCCAAATCTGGGGAGGTGGAGCTAGGGGATTCCCTGCAGTGAGCTGGCTAGTGAGACTAGCCATATCCTAAAGCTCTGGGCTTAATTCTGCCTAAATGAGTAGAATGGAGAGCGTTCGAAGATGACCTCCTCAATGTCAGCCTCAGACCTCCACATATGCATTTTCACCTGCACACGGAAGTGTGAGCACGTGCACGCTTGTGAGCATGCAAATGCTTCTGCATGCACACCACAGACATTCAGATGCACACAAAAGAACTGGGCCAGAGGGCTTGAATCCCAGCAATGTGGCTTTTTGTTTCCAACCCTTGGTGATTGCTGGAATGAGAGGCTTGGTGGGATGACCTTGGGTGTCACTTGAAGACATGGTTGGACTTTTGTACCCAGAAGGAATGGAAAGTCACCGAGGGTGCAGGGGACGGATGCTAGAGGCTGCATGCCCCTCTGCAAATGTGAGAGCTGGAACACCCTATCTCAAGATCTCTTCCTCACCCTGGGGTGTGAAGTCAGGGCCCACTCAGTGCATCTGACAGACTGACAGCTGGGCTGTCCTAAGAGATAAGCAAGAAGGTGTCAGGCAGAGGGAGGAAGGTGTCAACCACAGAAATGGTGGGGAGCCCCCTTAGCCCAGTGCTTAGAAGCATGTCCTACATATCTGCTCTCATTCTAGGCCAGTCTCAGTGCCAGGCCCTCTCCTGAGCTGGCTTGGTACTGCTCAGACAAAGCTCCTGGAGCCATTTGCAGAGCCAGCTGGCACTAGGCTACTTAGCCTCAGTCCTGGAGGTGTCAGTGGTTGCAGGACAATGGGCTTTGGGGAGGAAGTGGGGGGTTTTCCTGCAGTGCCTTTCTATCCCTTTTTGCTGTGCTTTGCTCAGCTGTTATGTGCTGATGTTTGCACCAATCTTGATTCCCTGGCACCAAGCAAGCCCTCTGTTATCGAGTCTGTAGACTCCAAGATCTGGGCCATATTCCTGTGCGAGATAGTTCCAGGAAGTTGTTCAATGCCTGATACCTCATTGGCAATCAAGAAGAATGTGAGTGAGGGCTGGGGCTATAGCTAGGTTAGCAGAGTGCTTGCCTAGTATGAACGAAGTCCTGGGTTAGGTCCACGGCACCACAGAAAACCAGACCTAGCGACAGGTGCCTGTAATCCCAGTAGTTGGGACTCAGAGGCAGGAGGATCAGGAATTCAAGGTCACCCTGGACTAACAGAGAACTGGAGGGACAGCTAGGCTCCATGAGTCCCTATCTCAAAATATGTGAATGAGTAAATGGTAGGTTCCTTTTTCGATCCCTTGGTCAAAGTCATATGTGGTCCTGGCTGTCCTGGAACTCACCATGGAGACCAGGCTGGCCTCAAGCTCACAGAGATCTGCCTGCTTCTACCTCCTATGTGCTGGGATTAAAGGCACGCACCATCGGGCCCAGGAAGGATTTTGTTGAGTTTACATGTCTGTGTCTGTGTCCATGTGTGCAGGCCCTTCTGAGGCCAGAAGAGGGAGTTGGATCGCTTGGAGGTGGAGTTGAGGGGATCTCCAGCTGTTGGTTGTGGGTACCAGAACTCTGTCTGGTCTTCTGCCAGAGCACCAAATACTCCTAACTGCTCAGACATCTCTCCAGCCTCTCCCTCCCTCCTTAGCGCCCCCCCCCCACACACACCGCTTCTTTTTTCATTTAGAATTCCAAGGCTGGCCTAGAACTTATGATCCTCCTGCCTCAGCTTCTGGATCATACCACTTAGCCCTGCTCTCTCCAATATTCTTAACCACCCTTCTAATTCCTTATCTAGGTATAACTACATCTTTGACCCCTTGGCTTACCTCCAACTCCTGCAAAAGCACATGCCTTTAATCCCAGCACTCCAAAGGCAGAGGCAGGTGGATCTCTGTGAGTTCGAGGCCAGCTTGGTCTCCAGAGTGAGTTCCAGGACAGCCAGAGCTATTACACAGAGAAACCCTGTCTTGAAAAACCAAAACCAAAATAATAATAATAATAATAATAACAGCAACAACAGTCAACAGACTCCTTCCTACCCTTTGTTCTGTCTTCAAATTTGGAGTTCTGTGACGTTGAGTGAATCTCTTTCTCTTGGTGAACGTCAGTTTTCTACCCTGTCAGATGGGAACAACGGCATCCATCTTGAAGGGTCATGGTGCTGATGGGATGAGACAAAACCTGTAGAACTGTCCTACCCAGTGGCTGGCACACGGTGAGGACTGCCGTGCTGTGAGGGGCAGCGCCAGCGCAGTGCAGACTGAACTGGGGCAGACTGCATTGCGTGAGGGCAGCGATCCCTAGCCAGGAAGGGGGTTAATGAGCAAAGCCATAAACAGAACTCAGTCTACCCAAGTGCATGCGGCCCTGCCCACTGAAGCCTGCTGGGAAGCTGTCTTAGGCCACTGCCTGACAAGACAAAGGGTGATGATGTAAAACACTAATAGCGACTCTCTTGTTCCAAGTGCTTGCTGTGGGCCAGGCCCATCCTAAAGGCTTTACACTGATTATTTTGAGGAATTTTGGACAAAGCTCCATGAGGTGGAGATTGACAGATGAAGAATCAAGAGAGATCAGGGGATTTACGGTGGAGGGAGTGTAGCAGAGCTGGATTAACAACTCTGCATGTTGACTCTGGGGGCTCTTCCAGCTTTATCTCTGTGCCCACCAATAGGGAACACCATCCAGGCAGCACACACACCTCTGCAAAGGCACACTACCCAGTCAGGAAAGAGTAGGAGGCAAGCGTGCAGGGGCACAGCACGAACCAAGAGAGGCACAGTAACAGTGCTGGAGAGAGAAAGAGAGCAGACAACGCGCATCTTATAATCACACACACAGCTTAAAATCAAAGTTTAGGGGCTGGAGAGATGGCCCAAGGGTTAAGAGCACGAGCTGCTCTCAGTGACCATGTTGGGTGCCTCACAACCAGCTATCAATCCAGTTCCAGTGGTGATGCCCATGCTCTCCTCAGGGACCTGTGCTCACCTGCAGGTATGCACATACCTGCACACATACACACACAGTTAAAAATAGTAAAAATAAGTCTAAACAAACCCCCAAAATAACAAACTTAATGTCTATTCATCTCTTTACTGGTTCATTTGCCCTAATTTACATTTAGAAATTGCAAGTTTCAGCAATAATAGTTGGGGTCTTTGTTTAAAATGTTAATAAAAGCTTTGTTGCACAATAAACAAGAAAAAGGCAGGGCCGTGGTGGCACACGCCTTTAATCTCAGAACTCTGGGGGCAGAGGCAGGCAAATCTCTGTGAGTTTGAGGACAGAGTTCTAGGACAGCCAGGGCTACACAAAGAAATCCTGTCTTGAAAAACCAAACCAAACCAAAAACAAAAAAGGCAAGAAAAAGAAGGGGGTGGTAATGGTTGGGGCTGGAGAGACGGCTCAGAGGTTAAGTGCACTGGATGCTCTTCCAGAGGTCCTGAGTTCAATTCCCACACCTACATGACATCTGATTCCTTTGTCTGACTTTCCACGAACACTGCACACATATGGTGCACAGGCATTCGTGTGGGTAGAATACCATACACATAAAATAATATAAAAACTTTTTTGTTTGTTTGTTCTTTGAGACAGGGTTTGGTTTCTCTGTGTCTTTGGAGGCTGTCCTGGAATTCGCTTTGTAGACCAAGCTGACCTTGAATTCACAGAGATCCACCTGCCTCTGCCTCCTGAGTGCTGGGATTAAAGATTTGCTCTGTAGACCAGGCTGGCCTCAAACTCAGGGATCTGCCTGCCTCTGTCTCCCGAGGCTGTGATTAAAGGTCACTGTGCCACCACTGCCTGGCTGAGACTCTGTTTCAAAAAGAGAAAAAAATCCAAACAAGAAGATTATGCCTTAGGAGCAAAAGGGCCTTGGCAGCCTCCTCTGAACCCCTCTCTTTCTTTCCTGGAAGCCCATTTAAGGCAACTTCAAACGTGTTGCATCTTCCTGTCATCTCTCACCCCCCCAGGGGCCTCAGATGCAGGCACTGCTGCCCGTCTGCCCAACCTCCATCCTTTCCAGCCAGAGACAGCTGCTGCAGAACCAGGTGAAGAGCCCATATGGCCAGCTGGTGCCTTCCAGGCCACGGTATTTGAGACCTGAGGCAGGGTTGGGGAGAGGGAAAGAGCAGGGTGCTGGGCGGGGGTGGGGGACTGCTGAGCCACTGGGTCGAGGATTTTAGAGTCTGAGGGGCATTTGAACCCACTTAGGACGGGAGGGGTGAGGTGGCAGTTGCCTCGCTAAGTTGATCTATGCATTGTGTGGCCTCAAATGAAGACAGAAGAGCAGCAGGGTGCTGACTGGCAGCTGGCTGAACACTAAGGCATCTTCTCCTTAGGCTAGGCAGGTGGTACCTGGGGCCTCTCCCTTTCTAGGAATTCACCACTGCTGAGGGAGTTGACCCTGGAACAGCAAGGTTCATAAGACCCTGATGTTTCCCAGAAAAGCTACCTGGGTGAGCCTGATGGTGGGAGCCTCTGGTTGCTATGGTCCCATTCTCTATGGAAAAGGCAGGCTCCCCAATTCTCGATGGTCTCAAGGAATCTAGAATGTTCCCTCAGAGCCCCCATAGGGCTTTGTTCTTCTTTTAATATCCTTCCTACACCTTCCATGGAAGTGTCATTGGCTTCTACATGGCAGGACTAAGACAGTGACCACATTAGCTAGGACCATATCCATTTCTATTTACTTTTATTTTGAGACAAGGTCTCACATAACCTTGACCTCCCTGTATAGCCACAGATGACCTGACAGTTCCTCCCTCCTCTACCTCCCGAGTGCTGGAATTACAGTTTATGTGCTGCTGGAGATTGAACCCAAAGCCTCACACACTTGAGGTGTGCACTCTACCAACTAGCTCCATCTCCAGTCCTTAGCCCTCCATTTTTCATATAGAGACACTGAGGCCAGGAAGAAAGCAACCTGCTTCCAGCCTCTCCTCACAGTGAGTGTGCCAGTGCTGGAACCCAGCCTTTACAGCTCACTTTGATTCTCCTATGGCCCATCTGGTAGTGGGAACATGAAGGGAGCACCAGCTGTCCAGTTGGGTTGTTACCACAATACAAAGGCTCGGAGTGGATCAGGACACCCCCTATCCCCTAGCCTGGGCTTCCAGCTCTATCAAGATGACCAGGCAGGGTGGGACATTCCCTTCTCTCTGAAAATGTCTGCCCAATTAAAAGGAAGGGTGGAATGCCTGAATAGGCTAAGCAGAAGTGCCAGAGGCCCTGTGTATATGATTTAGGGGCTCAGATTGTCCTTTAAGTAAGAAGAGGGAAAGGCCACACAGAATGTGTGGATGACCATGGCTTTGGACTTTAGCGGGGGCTCAGAAGCATCCTGTGGCCTTTGCAGTCTTGGATGAGGATTTTCCCCCAAGTTTACTTTGGGTCTATTCAGAACAACACAACGATAACACCAGGGCGATCAGAAGTTGGGTGTGGAGGGAGAATGGGGCAAGCTGTATAGGGCAAGCTGATAGTCTAGGGTCAATCAAAAAAGCCCTTGGAGAAAGAAACAGTTGTAGGAGGGAAGGGGAGCCATTTGAATGAAAGATATGGTGAGTGGGTGTCCATAGCTTAGCTCCTTACCTTTACAAACCAAACTAGAGGCGAACCTATGCCAGAGACAGCCAGTCCTGGACCCTCAGGCCTTTTCCCTGCTTCCTGGGTCTCCTCAGCCAACACTTCTGAGCCACTTCCAAACACAATGGACACTCATGACCTGTCCTGGGCCAACTGGATGTGCCCCTTGCCTGTGGCACCAGCTAAATCTTCCTGGCTGGCCTACCCACAAGGCTCAGACCCTTGTGCCCTGCAGAAGACATTCCTGGGCATGACCCCACAGGGTCTCAGAGAGGATGCCTCAAACATGAGTGAGTCTGGGGCCTGGGGCTGGCTGGACCTGAGAGCTTTGTTAGTGGGTTGAAAGGGTCACAGGTTTTGGCATGGGGAAGGGACTGAGATCCGTGTGTCACTAATGAGTATAGAGCCCCAGGCATACTTTCTTATCTCATTTAATGTTGGGGTTCTGGTGTGACCTTTCAAGACAACAGCATAGCAGCCGGTGTAACCGATCATCAAGGTGGGGGTAACGCTGTTGGCCTAGAATGTTTGAACTAGAGCAGGCTTTCATTTGGCATTTAGTTAGTTAGTTATGAGTATGGACATGGACATGAAGGTCAGAGGACAGCTTCCAGAAGTCAGCTTTCTCCTTCTACCGCATGGATCCTGGAAGTCAAACTCCTGTTGTCAGGCTGGGTAACAAGTGCCTCATCCATCGAGCCAATTCATTGTCTACTTTTTTTTTTTAGTAGAAATGTTTATTTTGGCCAATTAATCTTTGTGTGTGCATATGTGTGTGGTGTGTGTATGTAACTGTTGGACACATACCCATGTAGAGGTCAGAGGAGGAAGTCCACAGTTCTACTGTCTCAGTCTCTGCCTTAGTCCCCCGAGACAGGGTCTCTCCCTGAACCTGGAGGTAGGCTGGCCAGCAAGCTTCAGTGATCCTGCTGTCCTTGCCTGAGACAGATAGCTCAGATAGGTGTGATGGCTCACACCGTTAGTCCCAGCACTCGGGTGTCAGAGGCAGGAGGATCTCTGTGAGTTTGAGGGCAGCCTGGTCTACAGAGCTACACAGAGAAACCCTGTCTCGAAAAACAAAACAAAACAAAACGATAGATGACAGGAGCTCTGGACTGGGGATCACAACTGGGCTTTGAGTCCTACCTCTATCTTTTCTAGTTCCCCAACTTGAGGCATATCCACACGCTCTGCTTGTCTATGGAGGCAGGGTCTCTTTTGGAGCTGCTCTAGCTTTGTTGTATTGGAATACACTGAGGCCTCCTAGAGGACAGGAACTGACCTGCTCTATCTTTTATTTGGGGGACCCCAGCAGGACTCTAGCACAGAACAGAGTGAAACAGCACCTTAAAACTGACTGAGGGAGCCAGGTTTGGTGGCACACTCCTTGAATCCCAGCACTCAGGAGATAGTGGCAGGTGGATCTCTGGTTTCGAGGTCAGCCTCATCTACACAGCCAGTCCCAGGATAGCCAGGGCTACATAATAGAAAGATCTTGTTTCAAAAATAATTTTTATGTCTCTTTTATGTCTTCATTGGTGTGAAGGTATCAGATGCTCTGGATCTGGAGTTACAGATAGCTGTGAGCTGCCCTATGGGTGCTGGGAATTGAACCTGGGTCCTCTGGAAGAGCAGTCAGTGCTCTGAACCACTGAGCCATCTCTCCAGTCTTCTCAAAAAAGAATTTTTGATTGAGGAAATAAATGGGGGTCCAAGCAGATAATCAGCTCCCTCCATAGCACCCAATGTTCTGTATTTAATCTGGGACCTTTCCCTTAAATTTCAGCTTGCCTATCTGCACACTTGACCTCTCCTCCCCGTGTGGTAAGCTGTGCCCTTGACTCCTCTCTGTGATGTCTCTTGGGCTATACATGTGACCCCTTTCCCTGATGTCTACTGGGCTGTTTATACAGTTTTTTTCTCCCTGAAATTTTCAGGTGCTCTCTGCACCCTGGAAGCTTTTATTTCAGGCTTAGTAGCAGTGGGGAAACTGAGTCCTAGAGGGAAGTGCCCAGCTCAAGTTGCCTCACCATCTTGCAGGTTCTTTCCCAACTCTGAGTTGGGCAGGCTTAAGAGAGAACAGATGTTCAGTCTAGACTGTCCCGGGCCTAATCACCTTTCCTTTCTGGTTTAGAGCTCCAGACACCAGGCCTGCACGAAGATTCTATGGACAGTGAGAAACTCACAGCCAGGAACTCACCGAACAGAGATGAGATGGCAAACCAGATGGAAAGAGGCTCCTGCCTATCCTTCCCTCCTCACACCAGCTCCTCCCAGGACTTCAGGATGGACAGAGAGAGCCCTAGTCCCTCGACCTTCTGGCC
This sequence comes from Cricetulus griseus, assembly GCF_003668045.3. Taxonomy (NCBI): domain Eukaryota; kingdom Metazoa; phylum Chordata; class Mammalia; order Rodentia; family Cricetidae; genus Cricetulus; species Cricetulus griseus. The sequence continues at coordinate 19,240,956 of NC_048595.1, read as the reverse complement.
CTGGCTTCCTCCCACTGTCATCTCCAAGGAACTCCCTATCCACACCTACCCAGTCTTCCCTGGGTACCCACTGCTCCTGCCTCCCTCTTACCTATTCACTTACGCGGCCCTATCTTCTGCCCAATGTCCGCACCTCTTCACGCTGCCCCCAGACCCCTCATACCCCATTGTGGCCCCACCCAGCTTGCTTATGACAATCAATAGAGCTGGGCCCCAGATCACCCAGGAGAAGCCCCTGCTTTTCTCCTCGGGGGCTTTCCAGAGTGCTAGACACACCCTATGCTCCCAGGTCAGAGATGCCTCAACCCTCTCCCCAGGACAGGCTGGTGTGGCAGCGCCTGCAAAGCAGCCAGGCTCCCAGGCCGGTGTCGTTACTCTGCCCTACCCTCTGAAGAAAAAGAATGGTAAAATCCTATATGAGTGCAATGAGTGTGGCAAGAACTTTGGGCAGCTCTCCAATCTCAAGGTATCAGCTTCCGGGGTCCTGATGTCCCCTTCACCCTTTAATGACTCTTTTGCCTTTTCCCTTGCTTCCGGGCGGGGCGGGGGGGGGGTAACAGGATAAGCTGACCACCGTCTGGGTTTGGTGGAGCACACTTTCTTTCTAGCATTCAGAAGACTGAGGCAGGGGAGATAGCAGAAGTTCAAGGCCAGTTTGGGCAATATAATGAGACTCCACCTGTCTTTTTGTTGTTGTTGTTTTTTGTTTTTTGTTTTTCGAGACAGGGTTTCTCTGTGTAGTTTTGGAGCCTATCCTGGCACTCGCTCTGGAGACCAGGCTGGCCTCGAACTCACAGAGATCCGTCTGCCTCTGCCTCCCGAGTGCTAGGATTAAAGGGGTGCGCCACCAAGGCCTGGCGACTCCACCGGTCTTAATTAGGGTTCCATTGCTGTGAAGATACAGCAAGACAACATGAGCACTGGCAACTCTTACAAAGGAAAACATTTAACTGGGCTGGGCTTGCCCACAGTTCAGTGGATTAGTCCATTAAGGGCAAGCATGGCAGGATGCAGGCAGACATGGTGCTGGAGAGGTAGCCAAAAGTTCTATAACTGGATCCTCTGGCAGCAGGAAGAGACAGAGACTCACTGGCCAGGCTTGAGCTTCTGAGACTTGCAAGCCCCTCCCAATAACCCACTTTCTCCAACAAAGCCACACCTCCTAATAGTACCATTCTCCATGAGTCTATGTGGCTATTTTCTTTCTTTTTTCTTTTTTTTTTTTTTGAGACAGAGTTTCCTGGTATAGGTCTGGCTGTCCTGGAACTTGCTCTGTAGACTAGGCTGGCCTTGAACTCAGAGATCTGCCCAACTCTGCCTCCTGAGTTTTGAGATTAAAGGTGTGCACCACACTGCCAGGCTCTATGGGGCCATTTTCATTCAGACTTCCACACCATCTAAAAATAAAAAATAAAAATAAAAGCCAGGTGTGGTGGCTTTTGATCCCAGCACCTGGGAGGCCATGGCAAGTAGATCTCAGTGGGTTTGAGGCCAGCTTGGTCTATATATCCACTTCCAGGCCAACCAGGGTTACACAGGAAAGCCCTGTCTCAAAAAATAAAGTGTGGGTGTGTGCACATTAAGTCTCCTCCATCCTAAAAGATTGTGAGATCACTTTCTTTAAGTTAAAAATGGGGAAATTGAGGCCCCTAATAGGCAGGATCCCAAGGTAACCACATTAGCGGGTTTGAGTTTGAATTTCAGTTTCTTGGCATCAACCAGCAAGCTCTTTCCCAGACAGTATCCTATCTGGGTCCCCAGCCAAGCTTCCTTCTTGCTTTTGAAGATCAAAAAGGGGGAATGGGTAGGTTTTGGTGACACGAGACCACAGTCTTACTAACAACGTTTTCAAGTGGGATCCCACAAATCAGGCCAGGTGCTGTAGGTGTCACCTACAGATCATCCAACAGGGGCCCCTCACTGTTAGCCAAGACCACAAGCTGTGTGCAGGTTACAGTTACCAGGGAAATGGCTCTACTGGATCCTCTGAGGAAGGGATGCTTAACCCTTAACCTCAAACCACTCAGACAGAGGGCAAACCTGTAGATTCCCAGGCTCCAGCCACAGAGATGATGACTTAGCTGGTCCAGGGGTCAGCCCAAGAGTCTGCATTTTTAAGAATTTGTTTATTTTATGTGTATTGGCATTTTGCTGTGGGTGTCAGATCCCTTGGAACTGGAGTTACAAATAGTTGTGAGCTGCATGTGGGTGCTGGGAATTGAACCCAGGTCCTCTGGAAGAGCAGCCAGTGCTCCTAACCACTGAGCCATCTCTCCAGCCCATAGACATTGTATCTTTAGCATGTTCCCAAGGTCATACTGATGCTGCTGGTCTGTGAGTTGTACTTTAAATAGCTATTCTAGGGGACACCTGGGGAACCCCTTATTTGTCTTCCTGAATCTCCGCTACAGGGCAGACCAAAATAATGAGAGTGTTCTGGGTATTGATAGTGTCAAAGGTAGGTGATGGAGAGTCCTGGATGCCAGCAACGAACCCTACAGAGGGTGTGGGTGGAGATTTGGAGTGAACTCTGGGCCCTGTCAGACATTCTAGGTACCTGGCAATATTTCTTCCAGGTCCACCTGCGTGTCCACAGTGGGGAGCGTCCATTTCAGTGTGCCCTGTGCCAGAAGAGCTTCACCCAGCTGGCCCACCTGCAGAAGCACCACCTGGTGCACACCGGGGAGCGGCCCTACCAGTGCCGGGTGAGACCCTTCTCCCCTTCACATGCACACGTGCAGCTTGGTGAGGGATTCTAGGTCCCTGGAGGGGTGGCACCTGGGCCTCTGTTTCACTGAGTAAGTAAAGATGGAGAGGAGAGGGTAGAAGGTGGGAAGATGGCTAGTGTCCAGAGCTTGTGTATGTGTGTGTACGTGTGCATGTGTGTGAATGTGTGTGCATGTGCATGTGCGTGAATGTGTGTGTAAATGTTTGTGTGCGTGTGTGTGTGTGAATGTGTGTGTAAATGTGTGTGTGCGTGTGCGTGCATGTGTGAATGTGTGCATGTGTGTGTGTGCGCGCGTGTGTGCGTGTGCGTGAGAATGTGTGTGTAAATGTGTGTGTGCGTGTGTGTGTGAATGTGTGTGTAAATGTGTGTGTGAATGTGTGTGTAAATGTGTGTGTGCGTGTGCGTGCATGTGTGAATGTGTGCATGTGTGTGTGTGCGCGCGCGTGTGTGTGTGCGCGCGTGTGCGTGTGTGTGTGTGTGTGTGTGTGTATGTGTGTGTGTGTGTGTGTGTGAGAATGTGTGTGTGTGTGTGTATGTGTGTGTGTGTGTGTGAGAATGTGTGTGTGTGTGTGTGCATGCTCAGGCTCTGGACAGGCTGCTGGAATATGTGGTGTTGGAGGAGAAAACACAGCTGCAGGTCTGTGCAAGGAGAACAATGAAGTTGAAGACCGGGAGCATGCTCGCCCTTCCCTACCTCCCTGGCTGGTTGAAGGAGCCATAGTGTATGCAAAGAATCCAAACAGGCAAAAACAACTGGATCAATGCAGCTCCTTGAGGCTGCTCTCACTCTTTGGGAGGCCAGAGGCAGGGAGTCTCTTCCTTTTACAGGGGCAGAAATGAGAGCAATGTCATTGGTTCTGAGTCTAAGCTACAAAGTCAGACCACTGTTCAAGTTCCTCCTCCCAACTTGTGTGGCCTTTGGCCAGAGGCCTCATTGCTCTGAGCTCCTGCCCTCTCGCTGGTTTTTAGTCATGCTTTTTGGGAAGACTATGCAAGGTCAGTTCCTGGCTTGACCAGCTCCCCGTAAGTGCTGACCACACCCACTGATGCTGTGTGCCTCGCGTCAGGGTTCTAAGTGATTAACCTTATTTGGTCTTCCCGAACAAATGAGGTTAGGAATCAGTGCTCATCTATAAGTGACAGAGAAAGAAAGAAACTCAAAGGGAAGTCACTCACACAGAGTCACACAGCAATAAAAGGAGAATGCTAACACCCCGCCCCCCACCCTGCCTGCCAGGCTCTAATGCGCCCTGCTGTGGGTCCCAGGGAGAAACAATCAGAAAAGCTTCTGGGTCTGCCTTGACGGGGAGATGCGTTAGGGGAGGTGTGTCCAGGATGGGTGGGGGTGGGGGGAGAGGCCCTGAGCGCCATGGAGGGCAGGGATGACATGAGTGCTCGTTCCTGTCAGACGTGCTTCAAGCGCTTCAGCAGCTCCAGCAACCTCAAGACCCACCTTCGCTTGCACTCGGGTACCCAACCCTTTCAGTGCAACGCGTGTTCCAGTCACTTCACCGCGCATGTCCATCTGAAGCTGCACCACAGGCTGCAGGCTCCACGGCCCCATAGCCTGGCCCACACCCACATACCCCTCCCCTCTCTCACCTGCCTTGCCCAGTGGCGCCAAGGACCGCTAGGTCTTGTGGGAGCTTCATCAGAGAAGATGGGCTGGGATGTGGACCAGGTCAAGGTGTCCTCCTCGGTGTCCCAGGGAAATCAAGGGCAGCCAGTCTGAGCAGTGGTGTTAGGGTTTCTCTGAGAACAGAGTGTTGGCAATTAAAATATTCTCTCACTGCTGAGTCGAGGCTTCGTGAGCATCTCCGGGGGAGAGGGGTGTTCCCGTGCACCTGCCAGGTCCCATACTTCACCTGGGAGCAGAGCAGGGCACACAGCCACGTGGGGTGGGTCCATGCAGCCATCTAACTCAGGCTGGGTTTGGGTTCCACTCCTTGTCTGTGACCTTCATCTCACCGCACCACTGGACAGTGCTGCCTTTCAGGACTGGATGAAGGCAGTGTCCTTGTGGGAGGAGGGGCACTGGAGGCAGGAGGAGTGCAGCTGTTTGATTATTATCAGCCACTTTAGCTGCCTGGTCTGATGGACAAAGAGCACCTGGAAGTACCTGGAGAATGAAGCAAGAACTGATTTGTGTGCAGCCCAAACGCAGGACACTTTGCCCTCCTTCCTGAACACCTTTCCAGTTGTCCCTGGGCTCCTCATACCACTTTCCATCTCAGTTCCTACTCAGCCAAGGCGGAGATTACAGTCAGCTGGTATTACTAATCCTGCCACCTCCACGGGATGGGGTGAAAAAAGAGAGACACCCATATTCCTGTCCTTTCATGACCCAGAGTCATACCGTCCCCTGTGTACGAGGACCAGAGGTTAAGGGGTAGCCAGTCAACTAGGACAGCAAACAGGGAAGAACCAGCAAAAGAACCTTTGACCTGTCTCCACGGGACCCCCTTAGATGTGCCATGTGTACCCTTCCTCCACGCGTGAGCCAGGCGGCATCAGGTGGGGAAGCAAACTGCCTGGGAGGAAGGATCAGGTTAGAGTCACAATAAAGGAAGGCTACAAAGAGTGACTCATTTAACCACTGTGAGGTTCCTTTGTTGTTTTTTTTTCGAGACAAGATTTCTCTGTGGCTTTGGAGGCTGTCCTGGAACTAGCTCTTGTAGGCCAGGCTGGTCTCGAACTCACAGAGATCCTCCTGCCTCTGCCTCCCGAGTGCTGGGAGTAAAGGTGTGTGCCACCACCGCCAGCCCAGCTCACTGTGAGGTTCTTTGACCGATTTGCCTCACAGGGCTCCAGTCGCACCTCTGTTGGTTTCGCGTGGCTTCCTCATCTTCATAAGGAGTGACAATCCCACTCCACGTGGTAGGTAGCTCCGAGACTGAGAGGACCCTCCTAGGGAGTCCCTCAGGCGATAGCAAGGTGGGCTTCCGCCCCTCCAGCAACGATCAGGGTTCAGCTCACCTTTGTCACACCTTTGGGGTGCAGGGATGCCGACCCCTCAGGCTAGGCCCCCGCTCAGTTGAGATTGTCGTCGGCCCCTTTCTGTCCCTCCCTGATGCAGTGCAGTAGCAATCCCAGGACCTTACTAGGCTCGGTCCAGCTCCCGGTCCCGGCGGGTCCCAGACTCCTCTTGTCTTTGTTCAGGTCCAACTCCCCGAGTGCTCACACAAATCTACCTCCGACAAACCCAGAGGCGTGAAGTTTCAAGACGGACCGAGTAGAGAGCAGGAGCTCAGGAAGGGGAGGTCGGTGTGGGAGCGCTGGGCACGGTCCCCTGGAGGTGCACCTGCAGGTCCAGGACAGCATCTGGATCAGGTCCCGCCCGAGGCCCTTGGGAGCCAGGCGGCTGTTTGCTCAGGGGGACGGGCCGGAGGAGGCGCTTCGCTGCCTGGACGGAGGATCCGGGTGACACTTGCAGCCAAGTGCCCCACCGGCTGAAGCCCCAGACCTTGATCTCGCCATGAGAGAGCAGCGCAGAGGCTTCGGGGCTCGCCTGGCCCAGCTCTTGACTGGACTAAGGGGCCGAAGGGAGCGCAGGGGCAAGATCTCAAAGGAGACCAGACTCCGGGATAGGTGAGGGGAGATGGAGAAAGGCTGGGTGGGGCGTCCCTGGCCTAGGGGTATGCATCTGGGACTAGTGTGTATAAAATTTTAATGAGAGTTCAAATCAGCATGTGAATATTTAGAGCACAAAAATACACGTGACAGTGTGTCATGGTTTGGATCTGAGAACTGTGGAATTTCTTCGTGGACTTTTTTTTTTTTTTTTCCGTTTTAGAAGATACGGTATCCCCATGTATATAAGAGCATCCATGGCTCCCAAGTGCTGGGATTGCAAATAAGCTCCATTGCATTGCACAGTTTTTGTGCTTTTTTTTTTTTAAACTTAAAGCAACTTTGATAACTTCCTGTCAGACAAGCTGCTAACCAACGATTTTCTGCCCAGTAGTACCTCCTTCTGCTGAACGCTGTGGACTTTGGTTCCCACATCCCGGATCAATGTTTCTCTGGCCTTTGTGGTCTTTTGTTGTGAGTCTGACAGATTCTAGTGCTGTCTTTGCACTGCATTTGTCCTCAGACGCCACACATAGGTCTCTCCTGTCATCTTGGGACCTGGAGATAGCTCTAGACTGTACCCACAATGGACCTTCGTATGCCCCTTGCTCCCTGCCTCCCCTGAATGTTCTGTGAGCGGTGTGAGCCATGTATCCCATGTGACTCAAACCCGGAAGTTGGGTTTCAGAGCAGTGAAGTCACCTACCTAAAGTCACACAGTTGGGAAGTGGTGAAGCTGTGACACACCCCTTGGCTGCCTGACTTCTGAACTCACTTCTCCAAAAGCTCTGTTGCTATGGAGATGGCCAGACGGAAAAGCCATGATGGCAGGCTGCTCAACCCACAGTAGCCTGCTGGCTGAGTAGCATGAGGGAGTTCCTTTGCCTCTCTGAGCCCTTCATGGAGGTTGTTTGAAGGATGAGTAGCCTGCCCTGTGGATGGCGGAGCCTGATGGCTTTGAGGGAATAGTGAAGATCCCAGAGGCCCACGTAGCTCATATGGCCCTGCCTGAGCAGAGTGTGTGGGCGTGCTGACAGTGCTAGGTGTTGGGTGTTTATACGTCTATGCAGTTACTGGGCAATTTGTTCAGATCTTATCATGACGCAGCTGTCTTCGGGCCTGCTGGCTCAGGAGGGATGAGGGCGTGGTGGGGGCAGAGGGGAGGGGTTTGCATTGCTCTCTCACCTTAAAGTGGGGAGGGCCCAGCCACTCCGTGCCTGGAAGCCTGAGTGCCCTAGGGTGCCCACACCCACCTGGAAGACACGCCCTCTCCCTTACCCTGTCTGGCAGAAACCTGCCCTATAGGCCTGATAGCTTCTCCCCACACCCCTCCACACTCATGGAGGAGGCTGGCTTGGGGTGCAGGTGAGTCAGGAGTGAGGAGGACAGGAGAGGGAACACAGGGCCAGCATGATGATACACGTACACTCTGGATACAATTGGACCCCGTTCTTACCAGCCGTGGGACTAGGACCCTGAAGGAGGCACAGGCCTCTGATCCCTGCTGATTGCTCAGGAGAGGGACAGAGGGCTGCTATCACACTTGTAAATCTTTCTCCCATTAATGCAGTCTTTAATCTTTGGAGTAGGATGGTCACAGCAACTTTGTTTTTTTTGGGGGGGGGAGGTTGAAACAGGGTTTCTCTGTGTAGCTTTGGAGCCTATCCTGGCACTTGCTCTGTAGACCAGGCTGGCCTCGAACTCACGGGGATCCTCCTGCCTCCCAAGTGCTGGGATTAAAGGCATGTATCACCAATGCCCAGCTTGGTCACAGCAACTTTATTCTAAGGCTCAGTAGCTGTGTGACAAGTCTGAACAAGTGACTTTGACTCTCTGAGCCTCTGTTTTTCTTACCTAAAGTACATAGGAACTGATATTTTTGAGGCCTGAAAGTGATCAGATAGGCATAGACCCTAGAGTTAAGCCTGGCACCCAGAGGCTCTTGGTAAACATGAAGCTCTAAACTCATCAGGGCACTGTTCTCTTGTGTGTGTGTGTGTGTGTGTGTGTGTGTGTGAGTGTGAGAGAGAGACAGAGAGAGAGACAGAGAGATAGAGAGAGACAGAGAGAGAGACAGAGAGAGAGAAACAACCTGTGTCTGTGTGTTGGAGAGAGAGAAAGCCTGTGTCTGTGTGTGTCTGTGTGTTGGGAAAATGGGGAAGGAAGCAGATGAGGCTGTTGGTAGGCCTCCTCCAAAGGTTTGAGTGGGTCATCCTGCAGAGCCTGGGCCCTGGGTTAGATTCAGGAGGGGCCTCTAGACTCAGTGGCAGGTGTGGGGACAGCAGAATTCTGCTTATTCTTTTCCCCTGTGCTTCCTTCCCAGGCCCTGGGGCGGCCAGAGCTGTCCTAACCTTGCTCAGGATCAGGGCAGCAACAATGATGTCAGCCTCAAGGTAGGAGAAACCCTGAAGAGGAGGAGGGCAGGGGCAGGAGCTCTGGAGGGCTGGATGAGGAACCCAGACTTGTGGGCCCTCCCTCTGCCTCATGTAGCCCTGGAGATCTCTCCCCTCCTCTGCCAAAGGGGACAAGACAATAACACCTCTGTCAGGGCTGTGGGGAGGAGTTCAGGAATTGATGCAGAAGGCCAATGTAGGGTCTGGGTGTCAAAAATGTGTGCATTTGGTGCTGACAAGATGGCTGGCTCAGTGGTTAAGAGCATTTGCTGCTCTTCCAGAAGGCCTGACATCACTTCCCAGAACCCGAATCTGGTGATTCACAATTGCTTGTAATTTTACCTTCAGAGTCTCCAATACCATCTTCTGGACTCCATGGGTGCCTGACATATCTGCACACAGACACATGGATGTAAACATAATTTAAAAATAAAAGTATGGCCGGGCGTTGGTGGCGCATGCCTTTAATCCCAGCACTCAGGAGGCAGAGGCAGGCGGATCTCTGTGAGTTCGAGGCCAGCCTGGTCTCCAGAGCGAGTGCCAGGATAGGCTCCAAAGCTGCACAGAGAAACCCTGTCTCGAAAACCAAAAATAAATAAATAAATAAATAAACAAAAGTGAACATCCAATGAGTAAGAAGGTGAAATGTGAGCCGGGCGTTGGTGACACATGCCTTTAATCCCAGCACTCGGGAGGCAGAGGCAGGCGGATCTCTGTGAGTTCGAGGCCAGCCTGGTCTCCAGATCGAGTGCTATAATAGGCTCCAAAGGTACACAGAGAAACCCTGTCTCGAAAAACCAAAAAAAAAAAAAAAAAAAAAAAAAAAGGTGAAATGTTTAAAAAGTAAATAAAAGTGTGCATCTAGCTCTGGAGTGCTGGAAGCACGGAGCCAAAGGGCCCATTTTCAGGGCCTCCTGATCCCCCAGGGCCCTTGACCTTCATTCCTCTTGACTTTTTCTTCTTCATTTCCTGACCTGGACCTACAGGTGTGACCCAGGGCCTGTGGCTTGACCTTCGGATGGCTTCCCGCTCTGCCATGGGGACTTGAGCCATGAGTGGGACAAGCACCTCCCCTCTAGAGTCACTCAAGCCTCCAAGTCATTCCCCACCCCTTTTACCCCCTCTCATCCCCCACCCTCCTCCACCCCTGCTTTTCTCCTCTTCATGTAACTGAGTGCTCCTGTGTCTCTGGGTGTCTAGCCCCTGGGGAATGAGAGGCCATATCTATTTCATAAATGCGTAACTTAAAGATGATGGAATCAAGCCGGGCAGTGGAGGCCCACGCCTTTAATCCCAGCACTTGGGAGGCAGAGGCAGGCAGATCTCTGTGAGTTCAAGTCAGCTTGGTCTACACAGACAGCCAGAGCTACATAGTGAGACCCTGTCTTGAAACAAACAACATGATGGAATCAAAGGCCCCTGCTAGGTGGGATTTTTGTCCCTAGATTTGGTTCTTCCAATGCCAAGGACACAAGTCCATCCTTGAAAACTGGTAGTGTGAGGCCAGTGTCTATTTTGGTCTGGGATCCTCACCCTCTTCCTCTTGTTACCACAGTCAGGCTGGATCCCAGGGAGGACAACAGACAGGTCAGGGATTGTCCCCCTCTTGGCATCAGGATAGGGGGCTCACTCTTGCTTCCCTCATGCCCTGTGTTTATCTCTATGCCCACATGCACCCTCCCAGGTCTACTGTGGGAACTTGGGACTGAGAGGGTTTAAGGAAAGTGGCTGCAGGCCTTTTGGTGGCTGGGAGCAGGCAGAGGCTGTGTGCTGTTGTGCCAGGTATGCCCACACATTCCCTAATCCCTAGATTAGGGCCAGAGGCTGGGGACTCTGAGAAAGCAGCAACAGCGTTGTGAGGAAGCTGCAGGAAGAGCAGGCATAGCTGGGCCCAGCTGCTGTTCCTGCCCATAGTGCCTGGGAATGAGGAGTCCTCACCCACTTGCTGTGTGACTCTGCCTTCTCCGGCCGGGCCTCACTTTCTTCCAGTGTGGGACAGGAGAACAAGGCCTTGGCCAGGGTCCTGCCTCATTTTATAGTTCTGAGACTCCTACTCAGTTTCCTGTGGGTCAAGGAGTTTGGCCAAGAATATTCAGAGGTACCTAGATTCCAGAGGGGAGATGCCATCACCATGTCCCTGTCTCTGCTTCCCACCAGGTCCAAACCCAAAGCCATTCAGAATGGGACCTTCAGGTTAGGAGCCATGGTGGTTTCTGTAGTCAGAAGCGACTACACATCTCTGGAAGACAAAGTAAACCCCTGGGGAGGCTACAGAGGCCAGCTGTGGGCAGTGCCTGTGACTTGGCCAGCTATGGCTCTATGGAGCATGAGTGTCCAGCACCAGCAGGCTCTGCTGAAGCCATTGGTGGTCCCAGCCATCCCTCCTGCCTGGAGCCTACTCCTCCTTCTTTGAAACAGGGATCCCCAGGCTACACCTGCCAACACCCCCAACACAGAACCTCAGAGGTTCTGCTGAGGTCAGAGCCACCTGGCAACCTAGAAGACGCACCCCTACTGCCCCACCCGGTGTCCTTCCTCACAGAAGCAAGGGCAAAGGGCAAGCTGGACACCCCAGGGCCAACCCAGCCAGATCCAGAAACCCTAAGTACTCGTCCCTGTGTCAAGAGGACCCGCTACCACATCACTGTCACCCTGCAAGGGTGCGGGCAGGCACCTGGGGAGGAAGGTAAGGAACCGGCCAGACCAGCTCCCCACCCCTGTGGCCCTGAGGAATCCAGCGGCTGGCAGCAGCCTCCCAGGGAACTCCGCCCCATCACCGGGTGTCCAATCAACCTGCCTGAGGAGCCACAGATGAGTGTTCCACAGCACCAGGGAAGCGAGGCCCAGCAGGAGCTCAGAGTGGGCTGGGAACCTGGTTCTCCACACAGCAGGTAAGTACGGTTGGTGCCTGAGGGGACATGACAGCGGGAGGGTAGTCTGGTGTGGTGACTCCTGCTTGGGTCCCTCTGTCTTGTTCCTGGGCTTCTCAGGCTCCAGTCTCCCATTCATTTGGTACCTTGTTTGTGAGCCAGCTGTGTCCACTCCCTGATTCTATGCTTCTCTCTCCCAGGCTCCCTCCTAAAACCCAGCACCGCTTTCCTCCCCTGCTCACCATCAGGAGGGGACAGCTCATCATGGAGAGGGTGGGCTGGTCAGGGTAGCCTTCCTTTTGGCAACGGCCTCTTATTCCTGCGTTCTTTGCAAGAGATCACAGACCCAGCCTGGGAATGGGCTCCCCAGCCAAGGTGCTGCGTGCCCAGGAACAGGTTCCTTAACCTCTCTGGGTCTTGCTTTGTTGAATGGGTATGATAGTCAGAGATGAGGAAGAAGGAGGTGGCTAAGGAGACATGCTTTGAACCCCATTCAGCTGGGCTGCTAAAATAGCAGGGATGCTTATTAATTACACGCTATTGGCAGTGGTAATTATCCCACCTGGCTCTGCTGGCAGCCACGAGAAGAGGCGCCAAGACTCCCAAGCTTAGGTTTTATTTGTGGTGAAGTGAGTCTCCTAAATCGGTCTGGTAGGCTCAGAAGGGGGAAGCTGAACAAACAAGGGACCTCACTAGGAAAGAGTCCTGGGCCACCAAAGGGGCCTCTGAGAAGCACCTGCTGGTGGTGGTGGCAGCTGTCATTAATGGTTGGTCTTTTTAAGCATAATTTCATTTAATCCATTGGGGCTAAGCTTTCCATCACCCCCAGCTGATTAGAATGGGGAACTGAGGCAGAGCAAGGATAAGCCACTTGCCTAAAGCCAACCTGACAATCAGAATTCAAACCCAGGTTTGCCCATGCCCTAGCCACCCCCTCCCCCACCAACCCACCTGCCTTGCAAAGGGGCCTCTGTGCCTGTGCAGAGCTCGGCGTGGCCTGTGGTTGCTGCGTGGAGCACACGGTGGGTCTGACAATACTTTTAACAGAGGCCAAGGCATGGAGACTCGGGTCCTCCTGAGTAGGAGGTGGTGTGCTTGGTTCTAGGCCTAGGGAGGACGACATGGGAGCTCGGACTGGCCCTGAGAGCTGCCAGGGTACCCCAGCATGGGAAGACAGCCTGTAAAAGGATGAGGGGGCGAGAAGTGAGCTAGGCTTAGAGAGAGAAAGGGAACAAATGGTAGGGTGGGCTGTGTTCTGATTGGTTGGAGTCTTAGGTGAATAAAGACTGAAACTAGAATCTAGGATCCACTTAGAGATGAAGGAGGGTGACCCCTGGGGACATTGCCCTTCTGTACCCATTTTCTGCTGCAGGGTTCTCAACTAATCTGGGGAAAGGGGCAGACACCAGCCAGGGCAGCAAGTGGGAATGTATAAGCTATGCATGCACCAGGTATGGATCCCTGGTCAGGGGCAAGCTTGTCTGTGGCTGTGAACTAAATGGGTGTGTGCTGGGGATGTGTGCACATGTGTGCTACGGTGCCTGTGTGTTTTCATGGTGGAGCATGTGGCTTGCATGCCTATTGTGCCTCAGGATGTCTCTGTGTGTTTGTGTCTCTTGGTGTGTGCCCATGTGTGTGGTGGTGTGTGTTCCTGGCTGTTTGTCTAGGTGGGCGTCTGCATTTTTGTGCCGTGTGACGAGGTGGGTCTTTGGCTCTGTGAATACCTGTCTGATGCAGCATGTGTTTGGCAGTATGTGGGCCTGTGGACTGGTTTGGCCTAGTTTGGGGGTGACTCACAGGTAAGCGGAGAGAATCCCAGGACTTGTTGGGTTAGATGAGATTTTTTTCCCACACTACCCCCACACCTCCCTCCTCAGCCTCTCCCTTACCATCCCCACACACCTTGTTTAGAGGTCACAGGTCATCTTGCTAACAAATCCACTTGTGGACTCGGGCCCTTGAGACAAGAGTGCTCTGGGAAGAGGCCCTTTTGTTTGCGGGGGTGGTAGCTAGGTTACTGGGGTGTGTCTCCAGACAAAGACAAAATGGGGAGCTATAGGTAGGCACATTCCAACACATGTGAAAACTATTCTAGCAGTCATGACAGTCCAGGGATGGACAGGTGAACTATCAGGAGGTGACCTCCCTGTCCCTAGAAGTATGCAGGTAGAAGCTGTGACCACACGCTTAAGGAATGAATGGCCATCAGGGGGTGTTGGCCCAGGGTTGGGCTGGGCTGAGAAAGGCATGGAGCTGATTGCTGGGAGGTCATCAATAGACTCTGGGCTGACTGCAGTCAACTTCCCTTGAACTGTTTTCCTGGGACTTTGCCGAAGCCCAGGGGACTTTTCAAACATCTGATCCTTTAGCTGTGGACTCCTGGGATATCAGCTTCATAAGGAAGCTAGTTTTGGGTGAGTCTGGCTGGCACTTGGCATTTCACTCAAATAATTAGCACTGAATGAATGAAAAAGTGAACGGGCAAGTTATAACTCAAGCTTTGCCATTTGCCATCAGCGACAAGGGAGGGGAGGGGGGATGAAGATAGAGGCTGTTACTCAGAAACGGAGAGGGAACTCTGTGATAAAGGACTTAGGCAGCCGAGTGAGGGACAAAGCTCTGTGGGGGAATCCCAGCAGAGGACAATGCTTCAAAGAGGGTGGGAGGGTTGGGTTGAGCTGTTGTGAGGAGCTGAGTTCCTTTCTCGGGTGTCTAGGTGTGTCAGTTATCAACACACTCTGGCTGGAGAGGTCCTGGGCCTCATCTAGGCCTTCCCATCCGGGTTCACAGGCTGTCAAGGGCCCCACAGCTTTTTCCTAGGCGCTGTGGTAGCCACCAGTGGTCCTGGGATTGAGTCAGGCATCTCTGGGCCTTTTATCTCTGCCCCTCATAAAACCTGAGTCACTCACTGCTGGGGCCACAGAGCAGGTCAAAGTTCTGGTTTCTTCCCGTTTCTCAGGAAGGAGGGAGGTAGAGATGGGGGAAGAGAATTGGGGCAGTGGGCCTGTCTCTCACTCAGAGTATAGCCCTCTTGGGGCTGGCTCGTGGAAATGAGGTACAGGTTGGAAGATAGGCTGGCCCAGGTGGGTGAGCAGACAGACCTCTTTGGACTCTTCAAGCCTAGAAACAGCCTTGCCATGTGTGTCCTGCATGGAGATAAGTAGCTAAGGATGGATTGCTCCTTAAGGTCTGTTGTGGGTTCTTTTAAACATGAACCCCAGGGCTGGGATGTACCTCAGTTGGTAGAGTATTTACCTAGCACATATGAAACCTTAGGTGGCATTCCAGCACTGTGAAAACCAGAGTCCTGGTGTATGCCTATAATCCTACCGCTCAGAGTGGGTAGAGGCAAGAGAACTAGAAGTTCAGGGTCAAGCCAGGGAGATGGTTAAGTGGACATAGGTGGTCATCTGTCAAGTCTGACAACCTGAGTTCAGTCTCCCCAACCCCACGTGGTACAAGGAGAGAACTGACTCTCACGGGTTATTTTCTGACCTCCTTTTGCACATTGTGGGACACACACACACACACACACACACACACACACACACACACACACAGAGGCACACATGCTCTCATGCTAGCATGCATGCTCACTCACTGAATGTAACTTAGGAAAGGGATCCGCCTGCCTCTACCTCCTGAGTGCTGGGATTAAAGGCGTGTACCACCAAAGCCCAGCTCCTTCAAGTTGCTCTTTGGCAACATAGGGTGTTCAAAGCTAGACTCATCTACATGAGGCCCTGTCTCAAACAAACAAACAAACCTCAGAGCAACCCCCAGTCAGCCATGAATTACAAGCATATAATTCCTGCACTTGGCTTGGGAAGCTGAGAAGATGGGTCTGTCTGAGTTGGAGGCCACCACTACCAGGCCAATCAAGTTACATAGCAAGATACTATCTCAAAACATCAAAGAGGCTGGCAGTGGTGGCGCACACCTTTAAGCCCAGCACTCAGGAGGCAGAGGCAGGTAGATCTCTGTGAGTTCCACAGAGGCCCAGACTTCTCTACATAGTAAGTTCCAGGACAACCAGGCTACATAATGAGACCCTTCTTAAAAGAATAAAACAAACAAATATTAAAAAAATTTAGAGTAACCACCAAACCAGAGACTTGGTTTACCAATAAATATGTAAAGCTATATATGCATATGGTGAGTTTGGAGTGTGGCTAAGCTCTTAGGATTGGAGTGCAAGTCTCCACTGCTAAGGTGTGACTTGTTCAGAGTCATCTCTCTGAACCTTTAAGTCTCACTGGCAAAATAGAAATGCTTGTTTATAGTAATGATTTTTTTTTTTTTTAATTTTTCAAGGCAGGGTTTCTCTATGTAGCTTTGTAGACCAGGCTGGCCTCAAACTCACAGAGATCCCCCTGCCTCTGCCTCCTGAGTGCTGGGATTAAAGGTGTTTGCCACCACCACTCGGCTATGATTTATTCTTTTTAAAAAATAATTTTTCGCCAGGCATTGGTGGCGCATGCCTTTAATCCCAGCACTCAGGAGACAGAGACAGCGGATCTCTGTGAGTTCGAGGCCAGTCTGGTCTCCAGAGGGAGTGCCAGGATAGGCTCCAAAACTACACAGAGAAACCCTGTCTCGAAAAACCAAAAAAAAAAAAAAAAAAAAAAAAAAAAAAAAAAAAAAGAAAAGAAAAAGAAAAAAAAAACTATCAAAAAAATTCATCCTTTTTTTGTTTTGTTTTTTTTGAGACAGGGCTTCTCTGTGGCTTTGGAGACTGTCCTGGCTAGCTCTTATAGACCAGGCTAGTCTTGAACTCAGAGAGAGAGAAAGAGGGAGAGAGAGAGAGAGAGAGAGAGAGAGATCTGCCTGCCTCTGCCTCCTGAGTGCTGGGATTAAAGGTGTGCAGCCACCACTGCCTGGCCAGCATTAAGCATTAGTTTGTAAAGCCGGTTTGTGTTCTCTCTCTTCTACTGGATCTGCACAAGCCCTGTGAAGTGTGAATTCAGTCCTCCAGGCCTGAAATGGAAGAAGTAACCTACCTAAGGTCATCCAGCTAGTGACCAATAGATATAGGAGACCCAGCACTTCTTGAAGCTAAACATTTTCCCTCAGTGTCTCTTAAAAAACCTTGAAGGAGCTGGGCTTTGGTGGCACACGCCTTTAATCCCAGCACTCAGGAGGCAGAGGCAGGAGGATCTCTGTGAGTTTGAGGCCAGCCTGGTCTACAGAGTGAGTTCTAGGACAGGCTCCAAAGCCATACAGAGAAACCAGCCTTCCTCCATAAGCCAGTGAGTGGGCCAGGAGTCTCATCCTCTCTTCTCTTACCTTCTGGGCTCAGGTCCAGGTCCCCAAACCTGGACAGAGGGCATCACTTGGAAGTGGTGAGATGAGCAGCTAAGAGGCTCTGATTATCCAGTCTGAGCAGAGAGTCTCACATCCATTTTACAGATGAGAAACAAAGACCAAAAGTTCATGTGACTTGCCTGAGGTTACTCAGCCCGGTCTGCACCTGGTAGTTGCTTTGTGTTTTGGGGGATCCCTCCCTCTACTCCCTGGTGCTCACCTTTCTCCCTTTTTATCATCTTCAGGGAGCCAGGCCACAGTGCTACAAGGACATCTCAGGTTTTGCTGGGGCCCAATATGGAAGAGACGGCTGGGAGACCGGCTGAAGCTGAGGCCCGAGTGGTAAGTGCCACACTGACATGGCACCAGCGGCCGCCTGTCCAGGAAGAGACCAGACACCGTTTCCACAAAGTATCCCTAGTGTCAGATGCCCGGAGGGAAGCCCCTCAGGAAGATGTGTTTGAGCATAGCTTCCGGCGCGAAATCAATGGTTTCATTAAGAAGGAAGACGAGACTATAAATTGCCAAGGTCCTGGGGAGGAGCCTGGACCCATGAACTTTCAGAGCCATGGGCCCATCTTTTCCAAGAAATACATTCCACCCCCCAAGGAGAAAAGGCCAGTGGTGAGGCTGCAGGAGGCTGTAGATTGGGGTGATGGTGGTCCCCAGGTTCCCAGAACTGACCCACCAGGCATGGGATCCATGGCTAGGACTGAGTTATTGGTGCCCTTGCCTGGGCCACGTGAACCAAGTCCCCATCCCAGTGTGAGTGTCACAAGTGGGGTTTCCAGGAACCGTGAGGAATGGCGAGTGACACGCACAGTGAGGACTACGACCACGACGGTGGTGGGCGGGCAAATGGACCGCAGGGTGAACAGCTCTGTGAGTGTGGGGCCACCGATGTCAGGTGAGACCCTTCCAAGGGGCCGAAATGTGACCCGAACAGTCAGGGCAGTGGTGGTGAGCCCGAGAGCTGAGGGCTCACCCAGCCGCAGCCAGGCCCTAGAACTGCTGAGCAACCTTGTACCAGCTGAGCGCAGCCCTCCTGCCAGCCGAATCCCAAGGCTCACCGGACTTACTTCAAGGGGCTCAGCCCTGGGTGGCACAGTGGGAACAACCCTGGGACAGCTACTTGAGACCAGCACAACTGAACTGAAGAACAGCTCAACCCTGGCTCCAGGAGGCATCCCTGTGGATGGTCACCCCACTCGGAATCTAGA
This sequence comes from Cricetulus griseus, assembly GCF_003668045.3. Lineage (NCBI taxonomy): Eukaryota > Metazoa > Chordata > Mammalia > Rodentia > Cricetidae > Cricetulus > Cricetulus griseus. The sequence continues at coordinate 19,222,871 of NC_048595.1, read as the reverse complement.
TGTCCCAGTAGCCCACCCAGTCCGAGACCAAGGCAGTGTCTCAGATGCCAGGACTGGGGAACCTTCAAGGCTGCAGGGAGCCTCCAGTCCTGTTCTGCTCTCCAACCAGGCCTCTCAGAACCATGTGCCAGCATCCCCTTCTCCCAAGCCCCAGGCCCGTGCCTCCTCCCTGATCCATCCTCCAGAGCAGCCAGTGGTACCCACATACCTCAAAGCCCAGCCCATGCCTCATGTCCTGCCCCCCGTGGAAGTTGTTCCCATGGACCCTGTTCTGCCTGTGGTGAAGAGTGGGGTTACAATACCTGAACAGCCTCCTAGCCCATCCTCTGTAAGGAGAAAAGCTGCCCCTAGCCCACAAGGTCTTTCTGCTCTGACTTCACCAAAGAATAAGTTTGTTCAGGACCCTGAAAACATGCCTGTTTCTGTTCTTACTCAGAAAGAGGTATTTCCGGACCCTAGTGTTCCTGCCCACCCCCATACCCCAAAAGAGGCTGGTGTTCCCACTGCCCCATCCTCCAGGCCAACCAAAGTTGTCCAGGGTATGGAAGGAGGTCCTTCCATCAAGAAGGAGGATGGCCAGGATCCTCAAGATAGCACTTCCCATTCCCTTTCTTGGAAAGAGACTGTTGAAGGCCCCACTGTCCCTGCTCTCCTGACCCCCAAACAGGATAAGGCTATTCAGGATTCTCACGGGAACTCTTTCTCATCACCTGCCCTAAACATAGGTTCCCAGAGCCCTGCCATGCCCCTTGGTCCACCCTCTTCAGAGGTCAAAGTGTCCCTCAGTCTAGAAGGCTCTCCTGCCGCAAAACCAGTGGGGGCAGAGCCCAGCACGGAGTCCCAGCTTATCCCAGACTCCACTGAGGGGGATGTGACCTCAGAGCCATCTAGGGAGGAGGATGAAGTAGCCCTGACTGCTGACCTGGAGATTTTCCTGGATACTTTGCGGAGCATGGAGCCCCCTGAGATCCTTCGAACTCACCGATTGCCCCGAGCCCCCCGCTCCTCCTACCTGGCCATGTATGCAACGCTGCCCCCCATTGAGGAGGATCAGCTGGGGCCATCTATTCCAAGACCCAGTCCCCAGGAGGGACCTGCATTGGAAGAGGAGGAGGAGGAGCTGGAGAACCCATACCTGAGTGATGATGAGAAGCTCCAGCGCAGGCAGGAGAAAGCAGGGCCCGGCCCCTCTCTGGATCCCCACCCACCCAAGCCTGCTAAGGTCTCCTGCTCTCCTCTGGAGATGCTGAAGAAGCATGTGCTAGGCCCCGAACCTCAGCCCAGCAACCGGCCTACTTCTCGCCTGGGAGGCAGCCTTCTCTTTGGCAATCTGGTGCCAGCCAACAAGGGTACCCCTTCCCTGGAACCACTGGGGTCCAAATTATCTGCTCTGCCACTCCATGGAACACCAGGGGTCAGGAAGGTACCTGGACAGTTGCCTCTGCTCTGTAGTGGAGGGCCACCACCAGAGAAGTCAGCACCTACCCAGCCACCGGAAGGGTGGGTGAGTGAGACCTTGTAGGGGCCTGGGAGATACCTGGCTTCCCCTTGAGTGGTTGAAGAGAGTGGTGTTGGGAGGCCAGGTCGCAGGAGGCAGGAGTCTTGGGTTTGAGCTTAGTTGAACTCTGCAATGCATGTCATTTGGGGCCTCAGTGTCCATGACAGTATAGTGGGAATGTATAGATTCCAAAAGGCTTGCTAGTCCTGACTGCCTGGAAGCTGGGGAAGGAACATTTCCCAGCTCCTAGGACAGGGTTATGAGGCCCAGGGAGCTGAGAGCAATGGTGGTAATCTCTGTGGGCTGTATCCTTGGGGTGGGGGCCAGCAGCCTGATATGGGAGTCTCAGAAGAGCAATGTGAGGAAATGGTAGCCCCATACAATTTCTGACACCCTCTCTGTTCCAGAGCCCGGCACTGAAGACCCAGGGCAAGCTGAACACCAGGCCTGGGAAGGTAGGAACATGGGGCAAATGGAGGCTGGCAGGGGGCAGTGCCTGGTGACAGGCCTGAGGACACTCGCTGTGTTTTTCCCAGGTGACCCTCTTCTCAGAGCCTGGCTGCCAGGGCAGAAGCAGGGAGGTCTGGGGAGACATTGCAGATACATCAGGCTGGGCCCCTGTTGCCTCCGTGAGGGTGGTACGAGGCTGGTGAGTGGGGAGTGTCAGGGAGGGGGCCCTGGTTGTGTACCCAGGGCTGAGGAAGGTGGTGAGCCCTGTAGGAGCCCTAACAGCTACTCAGAGACTCTGGGTGCAACCTTCTGCCCTGTGACCCTGGGGTCTCTGGGTCCACAGCTGGATACTATACGAACAGCCGGAGTTCCAAGGTGAGAAGCTGGTTCTGCCTGAAGGGGATGTGGAACTCAGAGCCCTGGCATCCACTTGGAGTACCCGAGGCATCGGCTCCCTGAGGAGGGCTGTGCGGGTGAGTGGTCAGGTACCTAGAGTGGGGCAGAGGTCAGAAGGGGGTCAGTATTGTGTATCTCTCTAAGTTCCGGCCCTTGGAGGCACTGAGAGAGAGAAAGACATTTGGGGGTGAGTAAGCTGATTGGTAGGTAGGGGTAAGCAAGCTAGGGACGTGTGAGCTGGTGCTAGACCAGTATTATTAGGTCAGAGTGGTGGAAATGGGCCAGAGTCATCTACCACTCTGGGCGACATGGGATGGAGCTTATTTATTTACTTGTTCACAGACATTTTCCTCTCTCATATTTTTAATTAAAAGTTTTATTAATTAATTTGTGTGTGTGTGTGTGTGTGTGTGTGTGTGTGTGTGTGTGTGTGTGTGTGCCTCAGCATGAATGAATGTAGAATCCAGGACAGCTTGAGGAGGTCAGTCCTCTCCTTCCTCCATGTGGGTCCTGGAGCTTGAACTCTGGTTATCAGGCTTGGAAAGGGGCACCTTTACCTGCTGAGACACCCTGCCAACCCCATAGACATTCCTCTTATCCTTACTATGTACCAGGCTCTGTGCCAGGCAACTGGGTGGGGTTTTCCCTCCAAGAGACATACTTTCAGATTTGGAGGGTCCAGGAAAGCAATAGACCAGACCAGGGACTTATGAGTCTCTACCACAGTGGTTCTCAACCTTCCTAATGCTGTAACCCTTTAATACAGTTCCTCATGTTGTGGAGGAACATAGTTCCTCATAAAGTCATTTTTGTTGCTACTCCATAATTGTGCTTTTGCTACTGTTATGGCTCGTAATGCAAATCTGATAGGCAGGATATCTGATACGTGACCCTTGTGAAAGGAGCATTCAATTTATCAAGGTGCCTGCCGCGACCCACAGGTTGGGAACCAGCTTCCAAGAAGGAAAAATGATAATGAAACTGGAAGGATCATGATTTCTCACCTAAGATATGATTCTTTTTGTTATTGTCTTGAGACCAGGTCTTAGATAAAACAGTTTGGTCTCAAATTCACAATACTCCTGCCTCAACTTCCCAAGTGCTGAGATGACAGATGTATGACACCACACTTGTCATTTTTGAGATATATGGGTGTATGAAATATGGTTTGAGAAGCCAACATAACTTGGTGTTTGTAAAGTGAAAAGGATAGTATCGTTTTCATAGCACAACTTTATCAACTACTGATACTGAATTTGACCAAATGATGTCAACCCCTAGAGAGATGCAGAGCAATGCTAGGAACAAGACCCATCAGACCCTTGGTGGTTTGTCTGTGGGTTTTGTTTTGTTTGAAACAGGATCTTACACTGAGTACAAACTTAGCTAGTATTTACTATGTAGCCTAGGCTGGCCATGGCCTTGCAACCAACCTTCTGCCTCCTTAGTGCTGTGCTTACATGCTTACAGGCAGGAGTCACCATGCCTGGCAACTTTTTTTTTTTCTTTTAAAGACAAGGCCTGATGTTAGTGTAAGCTAGCCTCAAACTCACCAAGAAGCAGAGGTTGGTCTTGAAATCCTGGTCCTCCTGTCTTCACCTCCCAAGTGCTGGGATTCCAGGCATGCATCACTGCACCCAGTTAGTTGTGTTTTAGGTGAGATGAGCCTCTGACCCCGGGGCTGTTCTCTCTCTGGTAAGGGTGATGAGGTCCTAAAGCTGAGGACCTAGTACAAGGTTGAGAACTGGGTGAAAGGGATGGTAGTTGCCAGAGGCTGATGGAAGCACACATGCTGGTGGGCAATTCATTATGAGACAAGGTAAATTCATCTCTGTGTAGGAGGGCATGAGACACACAGGAGACAAACAAGAGCTCTGAGGTTACACAGTACTGGAACCATCTGATTCATTTAGCACTGAGTTGGCGCCTACTGTGTGCCAGGCATGTGGGAGGTGCTGGGTTGCAACACTAAACAAAAACTACCCTTCTCTGTTCTCGGCTGTTTTGCTTACAAGTTGTGTGATCTTGGCAAGTTTGTTTAACTTTGTTGAGTGTCACTTTCCTGTCTGTTTCTATATGGAGACCTTCTTTTGAGGAACTAAATGATCCCAGTTAGGTAGACTATGGCCTTAGCACAATGGAGATGATTTATTACCTGACGAATGAGTGAGCAAATGAAAATGGTCCCAGTGAGGAAGAAAGACCCAGAGTGCAAAGAAACCTGCCACCGCTTGGCTTGCTCAGGATGAAGCAGCCAAGGCCAGGCTGGTTATGCAGTGGGAGGAGCTGTCTGGGAAGGTAGCTCTTTTGGTGGTGTGCTTGGCAAGCAACTATGGATCCTGATTTGCATTCCCCACCACCACATAAAACCAAGCATAGTGCCACATGCCTGTAATCCCAGCATCCAGGTGCTTGAGGCAGGGGAATAAGAAGACAAAAGTTGGGGCTGAAGAGATAGATGACTTGTGACTTGTCATCAGTCCTGACAACCTGAGTTTGATCTCTTGGACCCACCTGGTAAAGGAGAGAATCAATATCTGCAAGTTGTCCTTTGATCTACAAACACATGCTGTGGTATGCTTGTGCCTCTTTCCCTGCAAAACAAACAAATACATTTAATTTAAAAGTAAATGAGTTTAAGGTCAACCTTGGCTATTTGGCTACATTGTGAGTTCAAGGATAGCCTGGACTACATGAAACCTTGCCTTTAAAAAAAAAGAAAGTCACCCTGGAGCATGAGATGTGGTAGAGACCTTGCCTGGCACCTGCAAGGGCTCAGATTCTAGACACAGCACCCACATGAACAGTAACAAAAAGCCAGTCTGGACAGAGGTCGGAACTACATCAAGGCGAAATCTGGAAGTGGCTATCCATCTTGCCCCCTCCAGCAAGGGGGAAGCCAGCCACCCAGAGAGAGGACAGCCTTGACACCTTACAGGTTCTGTGAACTCTGGTCTTGGGTTTCAGAAGTCCACAAGGTACCACTGAGAACCTTGGTCTGGGGTTAGTTTGGCTGACCTTGAAGAGGGCCCACCTCTGGTTTCTGAGAACACAAACAGCTGACCTTTCCCAGAAGCCTCCGGGCACCCTGCCAGGTTGGAGGACCTGAGAAGCAGTGGGTCAGAGAAGCCTGCGGTTTGCACTTAAACGTTCTCTCTTCTCCCTCCGCAGGACTACTGCATCCCGGGGATCAGCCTGTTCTCTGAGGAGGGCCTCAAGGGCATGCAAGTGATGCTGACTGGGGACTTGAAAGACTCTCAAGGTCTAGAGAGACCCCTACAGGTGGCATCTGCCACTGTCTCTGCAGGAGTGTGAGTCTGGCTATTCTGGAATCCCTTGACAATCGCTGGGGACACAGATCAGACAAGACAGACAGTTCCCCTTCTCAGAAGCATTCAGTCTGGGGCAGGTTCAGTGGTGCATGATTTTAATCCTAGCACTTGGGAGGCAGAGACAGGTGGATCTCTATGAGTTTTAGGTCAGCCAAGGCTACATAGTGAGACTGTCTCAAGCAGGAAGAAAAAGCTCACTCTTCTGGTGGGGACAGATGTGTAAACAGCCAACAATAGCACACAGAATGTTCTGGAAAGGGTGGGCACAGGATTGCAGGGACATGCTAAAGTAAAGCAGCTGAATAGCGGAAGTGGAGAGCTAGATGTAGTCATAGAAGCCTTCCTGGAGGAGGCGCTGTGTCATTTGACATGAACTAGCTGAGAAGCTAAGTTACAAGAGGACAGCAATTTGTATGTTGTGTTGATGTGACCTGGCACATTCAGAGTGGTATGGTCTTAGTCTGTGTGTTTTAGTCAGTTCTGTAATCCCTGTGTTAGAAACACTGGCGGCCGCTTAAGAATTTATTCACTGTATGACTGGAGGTGGAGGCGGAGTCTGTCTGGGAGAGGGAACAGCCTGTGAAAAGTGAGCACTGAAAAAAACTACATCTTCAGAAGTTTAGGCCCAGCCAGGGGACACATTGCATATAATCCCAGCACTTTGGGAAGTAGAGGCAGGACAATTGCTGGAATTTCAAGGCTACATTGGGCTGTGCCTCAAAAAAAAAAAAAAAAAAAAAGAAAAAAGAAAAAAAAAAGGCTTGGTCTAGGATAGGAGTTATTCAGTGCACTTTCAGCAAGAATGAGGTCCTGGGTCCCATCCCCAGGATCAGACTCAAAAAAAAAAAAAAAAAAAAAAAAAATCCAGCCTGGTCAGTATAAAGAGGATAACGGGAAGATAGAGGCACCAAGGGAGGAAGATGTGGGCCTGGGTGTGGCTTGGCTTTCCTACACAGCCAATAAGAGCTACTTGGGGTTTGAAGCAGGTATGTGTGTAACAAAGAACTCTAACTGCCTTGTGTAATTGGCTAGGGCCAGCCACAGGAAGGGACACCAAGGACAAACTGTTCTAGATGGAGAGAGGATTGGGATGTCTTCTCTAGTATACTCATGCAAGTCCCCCTCAAAAGCCCTTCCTCCCCTCCAAGCCTGCCTTATGACTGATTCCAAGTCTGTATCCCAAGGAGTTCAGTAACTTCTCTGTTCCCACCCCCCCAGGTGGCTGCTATACCCGAAGCCATTCTTTGAAGACACTCCCTATATCCTAGAGCCTGGAGAGTACCCTACCTTGAAGGCCTGGGGTACATCAGTCCCCAATGTGGGTTCACTAAAGCCCATGAGACTGGTAAGGAGTGGGGGATACCCACAAGCCACTCTGTCTATAGTGGGGTGGCCCTGCATCTGTGGGCAGGAGATGGGGGAATAACCACAGATCAATTCACTGGAGACTCAGTGCCCCAGAGTTCCTATTGGGAACTGGACTAGAGCAGGATTAGCTTAAGGTGTGGGACAGGGTAGGATATGGGCCTGTACTTTTTAGGAGTCTTAGATCAAGAAAATTCTAGGTTTCCAGCCTTGTCTGTCTTTAAGCACCTCTGGGCTAGCATTTCAGCCATGTTTCTTTTGCAGGGCTGCCCAAGCGTGGAGAAACCAGGGGAGCCCAAGGTAAGGGGACAGACTCTGGGTCAGAGGGTATTTGGTGTGTCTGAGGGGTAGCCACTTTAGCCTGAACGGGAGATAAGGACCCCATGGGGCAGAAGCTGGGCCTAGGAGTGCAGGCCTGATGCGCTCACTAGACTCTGGCTTTGGTGTGTGAATCAGGCCGGAGATCAGAGCAGACAAGCCAGATGACATCTGTCACCCTGACACCCCTTTCTTCCAGGCTGTGGTATATGAGGCCCCAGGTTTTCAGGGGCAGAGCTGGGAAGTGAGTGGAGACATCTACAACCTTCGGCAGCCAGAGGCCAGCCGCGGCCCCCAGCTGACCTCTGTGGGGTCCCTGCGAATCCTTGGGGGCTGGTGAGGACTTAAGAGATTTCTTCTATCTGCGTTGTCCCTATAGGCTTTTACCCTTGAGGGTGGAGCGTGACTTAGGCTGTCTGGTGTAGAGTGGACTATCTTACTCGTGGGTATCTTGGGTCATCTTTCCCCTTCCCCCAGCTGGGTAGGCTACGAGAAGGAGGGCTTCCGGGGCCACCAGTACCTGCTGGAAGAGGGCGAATATGCTGACTGGTCACACTGGGGAGGCTACGATGAGTTCCTGACTTCCCTGCGGGTCATCCGGACGGTGAGCAGGAGCAATTAGGCTATCTTTCTATCTCCAACTTCCCCAGCACAATCTAAGGGAAGAATCTGCACTCCTCTGCCTGTTTTTCTTGGCAGGATACCCCCCCCCGCCGCCCCCAGCTAGTCCCTCTCCCTCCGGTGTACACCTTACACCTATCCCCGGGGTGGGCTGCTTCCTTGAGGTCTGGGCACTCTCACGGGTTTGCATCAGTGTTCGAGAGAAACCTGTCTCTGGGCACCCAGGACTTTGGAGACCCGGCGGTGGTGCTGTTTGAGGACATGGACTTCCAGGGGCACTGCGTGGAGGTGAGTTCCGCTTTGCCAGACGTGGAGCTAGCGCAGCACGGACCCAGCACGCAAGCCATCCACGTGCTCAGCGGCGTGTGAGTAATCCCCGCCCCAGGCTCAGGGCGGGCCCAGGAGCAGTGCCAACCCCGCCCTCGCCGACCCAAGCCACGCCCTTCTTGCAGGTGGGTGGCCTATGAGCAGGTGGGCTTCTCCGGCGAACAGTACATCCTGGAGAAGGGTGTGTATCGCAACTGCGACGACTGGGGCTCCGGTAACGGCGCCCTTGGCTCCATTCAGCCGGTAGTGCAGGTGCGTGCCAGAACGATGGGCGTAGCCTCGGAGGCGGGGCCAAGCAGTGGGCGGGGTCAGGCTGGCCAGACCGGAGGACGGGCGTGGCCAGGAGGGAAGGGGTGGAGGCGGATGGGCGGGGCATCGAGGATGGAGAGGGGTGAGTTTAGACTGGGGCCATCTCCTGTTGGTGGCAGGAGGGGCTAGCCGTGTCGCACAGTTCTTGGGGGCGGGGCATCTAGGAGAGGCGAATCTTGTAGCCGCCAGGGTTTTGAAGTTTTTCTCTCTCTTCAGGTTGGGGAGAGCGATCTTCACTTTGTCTCGAAGGTGAGGAGGAGGCTTCTTAGGGGTCTGGTGGGATCTTCACACCCTTGGCCCTTCCCCCTGCCCCCCTCCACACACTTCACTCTCACCTCTTCTCCTCTCCATCTCCAGATTCAGCTTTTCTCAGGCCCCAACTTCCTGGGCGACCACATTTCCTTTGAGGATGACCAGGCCTCTCTGCCCGCTTCCTTCCTTCCCCAGTCATGCCGGGTTCATGGTGGCAGGTGAGCAGGAGGAGGGGGCGGAGCGCTGAGTGCTGGGAGAGACGAGGGACCCGAGGAGTGGGGTGGGGGGTGGGGGTGTGCAGGGGTGTGTGTGGGTAAGGGATACATTTTTTAGGTGATTTTCTTCCTTAAGATTAACTGTTATGGGCGTTGGTGGCGCACGCCTTTAATCCCAGCACTTGGGAGGCAGAGGCAGCCGGATCTCTGTGAGTTCGAGACCAGCCTGGTCTACAAGAGCTAGATCAAGGGCAGCCTCCAAAAGCCACAGAGAAACCCTGTCTCGAAAAACCAAAAAAAAAAAAAAAAAAAAAAAAATTAACTGTTATGTCCTGAGTCAGTCAACTTTAAAACACATAGAATAATATTTTAATATGAAATGTAACTCTGTAGATATTAAATATTTAGTATAAAGAACCCCAAGCTGAGCGAAGGTCACATGCCTGTAATCTCAGCATTTGGGCAGTAGAGGCAGGGAGATCAGTTTAAAACTAACCTTAGTTCAGTTACACAGGGGGCTCAAGGACGGCCTGAGCTGCATGAGACCCTGTCTTAAACAACAACAAAAAAATTTGTTCCATTTTATACATGCACTTTAAAGAAATATGAGGCTGGTTTGGTAGCTCAGCGAATAAAAGCAAATGCAGTTCGAGTATGATTGCCTAAGTTCAATCCCAGGTTCCCACAGTGGACGAAGAGAATCAATTCTCAGTGTCCTCTGACCTTCACATGAGCCTAGTGGCATGCACATGTCCAAACACGCGTCTCTTACACACACACACACACACACACACACACACACACACACACACACTTTAAAAAAAAATCTCCCTTCCAAAATTTCAGAAACTTTCAGGGCTGGAGAGATAGAGTGCCAAGTTTGATTCCCAGTAACTTCGTCAGGCATTTCACAACCATCTGTAACTCTAGCTCCAGGAGATGGATCAGAAGCCTCTGGCCTCTCAGGCACCTGCATTCACATGCACATACCCCCCCCATACACATAATTAAAAATGATAAAAAACAGGGGCAGGGCCATAGTGGCTCACACCTTTAATCCCAGCACTTGGGAGGCAGAAGCTGGCCGCTATCTGTGAGGTCTACAAGAGCTAGTTCCAGGGCAGCCTCCAAAGCCACAGAGAAATCCTGTCTTGAAAAACCAAACCAAAACAAACCAAAACAAAAAAAACAGGGGCTGAAGAGATAGCTGAAGTGGTTAAGAACACTTGTTGCTATTGTAAAGAACATGGGTTCTGTTCTTAGCACCTCCTTGGTGGCTTATGACCATCTGTGTCTCCAGTTCCTGGGTATCCAATGCCTTCTTCTGACCTCTGAGGTCACCAGGCATATAGATAGTGACTGCTTTAGTTAGGGTTTCTATGCTGTGAAGAGGCCCCATGACCACAGCAAGTCTTATAAAGGAAAACATTTACTTGGGACTGCCTTACAGTTCAGAGGTTTAGTCCAGTATTATCATGGCGGTTACCATGGCAGCATGCAGACAGACATGGTTCTGGAGAGGTAGCAGAGAGTTCTACATTTGGATTGGCAGGCAGCAGGAAGAGACAGGGAGCCACTAGGCCTGACTTGAGCTTCTGAAACCTCAAAGCCCACCCTGCAGTGACACACTTCCTCCAAAAAGGCCACACTAACTTCAACAAGGTCATGCCTCCAATAATGTATTATAATCTGCATGCTAAATGTTTCAAAATTATAATGCTCTTATTGCTCCCCAGAGTGGAGCCACTGAGAGCTGTGGGAGTTCCTTATGCTTCTTTTTGTCTTTGGGGCATTCTCTTACATCTACACACTTTGTAATAGTAAAAAAACTACCTTTTAAAGAAAGTTGAAGCCTATATAGTTAGACGTCCCTTTAATCCCCGGTACTTAGAGGCTGAGGTAGCAGAATCATGCATTCCATGAAGCCAGCCTGGGCTCTGAGACCCAATCTCAAAAAAGCAAAACAACAACAAAAACAAACTGGACAAAATGGGGCATGGTAACACATGACTTTAATCCCAACACGTGGAGAAGCAAGAACTCGGATCACCTTTGCCTGCCTTGTGAGTTTGAGGCCACCCTGGAACACATGGGAAAAAGAAAATCTGAAAGAAGTAAAATAATCTTTTATTTTTATTTTTATTTTATGTGTTTGAATGTTTTGTCTGCCTGTATGTTAATGTGTGTGCACCATTTGCATGCAGTGTCTGTAGAGACCAGAAGAGGGCGTCAGATGTCCTGGAGCTGGAGTTGCAGTTGTGAGCCACTATGTGGGTGCTGACAACCAAACCCAGGTCCTCTGCAAGAGCAGCCAGTTCTTTCAACCTCTGAGCCATCAATCTGCCCCCTGGATTAGTCATTTTTGTCTGTGATAATGTCACAAACCTCATATATAGTTAGATTAATATATTTTTAATTTTTTTGGTTTTTGTTTGTTTGTTTGTTGTTTTGTTTTTCAAGATAGGGTTTCTCTGTATTTCTTTGGAGCCTGTCCTGGAACTCCCTCTGTAGACCAGGCTGGCTTGGAACTCACAGAGATCCGCCTGCCTCTGCCTCCCAAGTGCCAGAATTAAAGGTGTGCGCCACCAATGCCTGGCTTGTATTTTTAATTTTGGGGGCCACTTTATTTGTTTGCAAGGGCAAAGGTTGATCCCAGGACCTCACATACATAGGCAAACATCCTACCAGTGAGTTACATCTCCAAATCCTAATTCTCCATCGTTGTTTTTTCCTATAGTCTTTTTAAGATTATAATTTATGCAAATAAGCAGGCATGGTAGTGTGTACCTTTAATTCCAGCACTTGAGGAGGCAGAGTCACCGAGTTCAAGGCCAGCCCTATCCACAAAGTGAGGTACAGGACAGGCAGAGCTACATAGTAAGACCTTGTCTCATTTAATTGATTAATGCAAATAACCTCAATGGTTTTACCTGACGAGATCTAATTCAGTATGCACAGGAATGCAGGAGGAAGAAGGCTGGGAAAGGAGGGTTCCAGTGGTTTGGGGATGATGGCCAAAGCCCTGTGGTCAGAAGACAAACCTCAGGAGTCACGACTCAAGGCTTTTAGATTAAATGAATTTATCTAGCTGAAGACATGGGGGGAGAGAGTGTGTCTCTTTGGAGAACACACACAAACAGCACAATTGGCTAGGAACTTAGTTTTAATGACATAAACTGTTTCCCTGGTTCCTGTTATAGCTCAGACTCATCTAACAGGATGTCATAAACTCTGTGGCTTAAATAGAAGAAAATAATCTTTTTTTTTTTTTTGGTTCTTTTTTTCTTGCTGCATCTTCCCTTACTACAGAGAGCAGGGCTCTGGTCTCTTCTTGAGTCTGCTGCCTTAGACCCCTCGGCCATCCCAACACCCCTCTTACTCTTCTAAAAGGGCATTCATCCCATCCGGGTGCCAACCTCCCAACCTCTTCTACAACTAGGTACCTCCTGAAGGCCACATATGGAGAACAGAAGTTGGCCCTCTCCCTCAACCATGCAGGTTCTAGAAACTGAAGCCAGGTGTCCAGCTTACCCACTGAGCCATCTCAATGAGCCTTACTTTTGTTTTAAGACAGTCTTACTAAGTTGCCTAGGCTAGTCTTGAACTCAGTAGCCTAGGTTATTCTTGAACTTGTTTGAGAAGTTCTCCTTAGCCTTAGCCTCCTCCTGCCTTAGCCTTCCAAGTAGCCACCAGGCCCAATGTTAGCCAGTCCCCCACTGATGGCCATGGGTCACGTGCCCCACTCCCCAGCTTTGCTATAGCGGTGCTGAATGGATAGATTTTTCCACGTGTAACTTCATGTGTTTGAAGGGCAACCTTGGAACAGACCCCTAGATAGTGCATTGGCAGATTTGATTAGCTGCAAAGACTTGTGTGATACTGCCTGATTCCCCTTCAATGGGAAGTATGACCTCTTTCCGGTCCTTGTTTGTCTTTATTGAGACAGGACTTCTCTATGTAGCCCTGGCTGGCTCAGAACTTGCTATGTAGACCAGACTAGCTTCAAACTCAAAGATCAGCTTGCCTTTGCTTTTCTGAGTGCACCACTGTGCCTGGATCCTTTATCTTTATTCTTTCTTCTCTTTCTTTCTTCCTTTTTTCCCCTTTAAGTCCTCTCTTAAGTCTTGACCTCAGTCCAGGCTGCTGTAGTGCTTGTCTACCCTGGATCTCTCCTGGATTAGAGGAACACCATCAAGTCCGCACGCACTGTGGACTCTCTGGTACCTGGCAGGTATAAGGCAAGCTAAGGCTCTGGTATCACCTCCCCTATGTGTTCCCTTCCAGCTGGGTCCTGTTTGAGGAGAAGAACTTTGAGGCAGACCAGCACATTGTGTCAGAGGGAGAATTCCCCACTCTCACAGCTATGGGCTGCCTGGCCTCTACAGTCCTGGGCTCTCTCCGGAAGGTTCCCTTGGTGAGTTCCCCATTCTGTCCCGAACAGCCGCAGAGGCAGAGGGAGGGTCCTGGGCAGAGTCCTGTCTTACATACCAAATAGTAGCTGAACAATGACTTCTAGAGTCTCAGGGTGACCTTGACTCTGTGGCTCCTAAGCCAGCTCAACTGACCAGGTGTTCATTGAACATTCACTGAAATAGTTCCTGGAGACACCAAACTCAATTAGACACAGGACCTAAGGGTGGCAGTGTGGAGTGGTATATCTAGACCACAGATAGTGCTGGCATGGACGACATTGACACACAGAGTGGCTGAGAGGCAGGGCCAGCCTTTGTCCATTCAGAGAGGGCTGTCAGGGTCAACTGCAGAGGAGAGGCGGGACGGGCAAGGCAGGGGGATGCTGCCTCAGTGACCCATAATAGAGGTGATGTGCTGTTCTTGGGTGACAGCTTACACTGAGGCAGTGGTAGTGTGTGGGGTGAGGAGGAGAGTGACCGGCTGGTACAGAATCGGAGCAGCTGACATTCGCTGGGTGTGTGAAGCTCTTTGTCATTTTTTGATGTAGAAACTAAGTCCCAGAGCCGCTCTGATGTGTTCCAGGTCACACAGCTGGGAACAGACAGCAGGCGTTGCCCCAGGCTGCCTGGCTACACAGCTTGAGCCCCTTACCACCACATACACTGGTGTCTGGGGAAAGTTAAGATAGACCTGGGTCTGGAACACACATCTGGAGCTTCAAGTCATCGATCTCACCTCTTCAGCCTCAGTGTTGTCTCTGCTAAACAGAGATCATGATAGCATCCGCCTCTTAGGGTTGTTGAGTTACTAGAATGTGATTCGACCTAGTGTTCTACAAAGGACCTAGCCTGCAGTGAGCCACAGATAAAGCAGGATGGTCATTAATTGATGTGATTATTAGTTATCACCATTGAGGTGATGTCGAATGAGCCCCCAGGTTTTCACCCTGGCCATTAGTTCTTAGGAGTGCCAGCTATCTGAGAGCCGGGCACATTGATGCACACCTGCAGTCCCAGGACTCAGGAAACTGAGGCCTGTGCTACAGTGAGTCCCAGACTAGTCTGAACAATTTAGTGAGATCCCTGTTCAAAAATACAATAAAATAATATATGCAAGAAATGTTTCAAAGCAAGGACTTTGAGTTGAGCTGGTGTCAGTCTGTCACATGCTGGAACTGGAAGTCTGGGGGCCTTTCTGATAGTAAATGCCCTCAGAAGCTAGGAGGCCTGCAGATCTGGAGTGCAGGTGTTGGAAGTGTAGGACAGAGCCTGCGCTGGGGGTTTCATGGCCTCACCTCTTCTTCTCCCGCCCCAGCACTTTTCAGAGCCTTCCTTGTCCCTCTTTGGCCTGGAGTGCTTCGAGGGCAAGGAGATCGAGCTGACCAGGGAGGTGCGAAGCCTTCAGGCCGAGGGCTTCAACAACCATGTGCTGTCTGTGCGCGTCAGAGGCGGCGTGTGAGTGTGGGGGAGGACTCCTAGCTGGGTTGGGTGAGAGGTGGGCTGGGGACCCCACTCCAGGCTAGGAAAAAGGAATCAGTGTGAACTGGGGGCCTCTGGGTCCCAGAGCTTTGTTGGATGCTGGGTCCTCAAAAAACCCAAATCTACTCATTAGCCTCCTCCTCCCCACTGGGGGCCCTTATCCTAGTGTGAGGGAAGAGGAGGCAGAGGTTTTTCTAACACCTGTGCCTTGTCCTCTGTCTGTCTGTCTGTCTGTGTCCCCCTGTGTCTCTGGCATCCGCTGGGTGCAGCTGGGTGGTGTGTGAACACAGTGACTTCCGGGGACGACAGTGGCTAGTGGGTAGCTGTGAGATCACCAACTGGCTGACCTTCAGCGGTACCCAGAGGGTGGGCTCCCTCTACCCCATCAAGCAGGTAGGTAGTAGTCAGCGTGAGCACCTCTGGCTGTGCCTGTCCATGGATGTGTCTGTCTGTTGAATGTACATCTGTGTTTCAAAGCTTGACATTCGTGTCCTCCTATCACAGTTTCTCCTTAGCCTCTTCTTGCATTGTCATCTCGGTGGTTTCCTCTAAATCAACTTGAAAACAGAGCAACTTTGTCCTTGTCCTAAAGGACCATACAATATATACAATAGGCTTATTCACCCCGAACTGAAAATCATCTCATGCACCACTTACCAGTAGTCGGCATACTTGGCTTTGAGAAGCATGAAGCTTGCATGTGAGGGTTCATGTCTGTACCTGCTTGTTTAGAAGTTGGCTTCATTTCTGCACACATATATTTCTAGGATATGGCTGTGGCCTGAGGATGTGTGCCCATCTAAGAGTGATTGTGCCTATTTGAGGTCATGAATATGAGTACTGTGGAGGTGATTTGTATGTTTCTATGTATATGGACATGGGTGTTTGTATGTGTGCCTGCTCATTGCCTCTGCCCTAAAGCCTTCTGAGCACACACATTTGTGTTTAGTCTCTCTGTTCACAGACTGTCATTGTCATGGCAGTGATGCTTGCAGAAGTCCTGGCAGATGTCTCTAACTCTCATATGGGGAGATAAAGAATCAGGGAAGTAACATGGAGTTTAGTTGGGCAAGCACTGTCCCTCCAGGGATCTTGTTTTCTGTATATGTGTACACTTATATATTAAGGCAGGGACTCACTATGTCTGTATAATTCTGGCTGGCCTGGAACTCTCTATGTAGACCAGGCTGGCCTCAAACTCACAGAGATCCACCTGCCTCTGCCTCCCAAGGTGTTCAACATCATGCCTAGCTGCTTCCTCATTTATAAAATGGGGAAGTGGGGGCGGGGGGAACATTTGTGTCCTGACTTTGTAGAGGACTGATGATGGATAATGACTGCAGAATCCTCGGCAGTGCTCTAGTCGGAAACAAAATGATACATAGGACTTTTGTCATTATTTCCATCACTGTCACCTCTAATGAGGACACAACTGATGCTGGCTGAGCCAGTTCTGATCTCTGGCCATCTAGTGTCACTGTATTTCTCTTTAGCTATGTATGTATGTATGTATGTATGTATGTATGTATGTATGTATACATATCTGTGTGTGTGTGTGTGTGTGTGTGTCTGTGTCTCTGTGTGTGTGTGTGCATGCATAAGTGTGCATGTGTGTGTGTGTACATCTATATTCTTACCATCAGCTGTATCTGGAGCAAGCATAGGTACTTGGCACTAAACAGGCTGGAAGGATCTGTGTGTCAATTCTGATGTGTGAATGTGATGACTGCATGGACCTGTGGAATTGTTTGTGCCTTCTGTAAACGGTGCCACCTTGTGGACTGTGGGTATATTTGCCAGGGTCCCTAGATACAAGTGTAGGTATCTATGGTCACAGAACTGTGCACATGTGTTATGCATGGACCTTCAGTACGGGTGTGTAAAAAAGGTGTGACTTAGAGCAGGGTTGGGAAAAGCTTGGAGGCAAGGAGGGTTTGGGGGTATGGGTCTCCTAGAGGGCCCAGGGTTGAGGGCGGTGGCATCCCTGGCTGCAGACTCTCAGCTTCTCCTCATCATCAGCGCCGAGCATATTTCCGCCTCTGGAATGCGGCGCTAGGGGGATTCCTGGCAGTGCCTGATCGAGTGGAGGACATGAAAGCAGGCCGTGTGGTGGTCTCTGAGCCCCAAGCCGGGGGCAGCTGCATCTGGTACTATGAAGATGGACTGCTGAAAAACCAGGTATGGTTCTGGAGCAAGCCGGTTCTGCTGAGCTCCTGGTTTGCCACACTACTTTGGGAAGTCCCAGCCCAATTAGATTCAAGATGCATGGAGGAAGTAGAGAATGCTACCTCTTTTATGTTAACCCTTCCAAAAACTAGTATTTGGAGCTGGAGAAATGACACAGCAGTTAAAAGCTCTTGTTTTTGTAGAGGACCTGGGTTCAGTTCCCAGCACAAAAATGATGCCTTATAGCCATCCCTAACTCCATTTCCAGGGGATTTGATGCCCTCTCCTGACCTCTGTGGGCACCAGGCATATATATGATGCACACACAGACATTTAGAAAAAAACACTCATAAAATAAATAAACCTAAAAAAGGATAAAGAGACTTGCCTAGGCCACAGTTGTAATAGCCAGCATTCAAAACCAACTTATGAGCTGGGCATGGCGGTGCACATTTTTAGTCTCAGCACTCAAGAGGCAGAAGCAGTTGGATATCTATGATTTCAAGGCCAGTAGGCTAGTCAAGGCTACATAATGAGACTCTGTCTCAAAGATAAAACAAACACAAAAATCCAGTGTCTAAGGGATGGCTTAAGCATGGGAGATTTCCTGTAGGGAATGCAATGTCTAATGATCTTCTGGGGCCTCAGATGGCCCCTGCAATGAGCCTACAGGTGATTGGACCTCCTAGCCCAGGCTCCAAAGTAGTGCTGTGGGCTGAGAGCCGCCTACCACGCCAAACTTGGAGCATCAGTGAATTGGGTCACATCTGCAGCCAGATGTTTGAAGGCCAGATCCTCGACGTGAAGGGTAACATAGGCTGTGTGGTGGGGAAGGGCACCCAAGGGGACTGGGGACATTGCTGTCTCCTCACCCTGACCATGTCTGGATCTCACCCTCAGGTGGCAGAGGTTATGACCGGGACCACGTGGTGCTATGGGAACCAACCAAAGACAGGCCCTCCCAGATCTGGACTGTCCACATACTCTGAACCAACTTCACCCCCAGTTTCCTGCTGGATGCTTTTGCTGGGATGAAATGTTTTTTTGTTTTTTGTTTTGTTTGTTTTTTTACAGATTTTTGTTGTAACATAAGCTATTTTCTATCACGCTGCTGGGTGTCATCATCTCTTTGCACCTTGCCTTGGGAGGGAGATGGTTGCGGTTGCCAAACTTCTGGCTCCTCTTCAGGTTGGCTTCTCTCCTTGTGCAGCCTACCCTTGTCACCAGAGGGAGCCCCAGAACCAGACTAACTAATTGGTGTGCTGCCTGTTCTGCCTCCCTGACTGTGGGGGCCTGGCACAAAGCCCCCGTTTTCCATCCCCATACAGATTTCTGATGGGTGTTCAGGGAGCAGAAGTGGAGGGCTGCCCCGCCTGAAGAGTCACCCCTAGCCGACACCCCTAGTGGGAAGGGAAGGAGTTGGCCAGGCCAAATAAAGGAAGCAGAGGAAAATGTTCTAGGAATACAGATGTGTCCTAGGGTGAAAACTTCAAGGTTCAGGCTGTGAACCCACAGTGGGCATGGCAAGGGAGATGAGGGGTTCTACAGTCCAAGAAGCCTTGTCCTGGGGCTCCTCTCTGCTTCTTCTAACTCTAGTCTCAAAGCCTGAAGGTTTGGCCTTAGTCCAAAAAGCCAGAAGGGGCTGGGACCCTAGCTAGGTGACAGGTCAGGCTATCAGAGACCTAGAGCTTTTTTTGCTTTCCAGTCCTCTGCTGGCACAGATTCCTGGGAAGACACAGAGGCAGGGGCTCTTGGGGACCAGTCTGGGCTTTTTTTTTTTTCTCACTTTGCAGCTCCAAACACCAGCCCAAGCTGTGGAGGGGAGAGTGGTTAGAGGAGCTGTTTGTCCTTCCTGCCTTCCCTGGCTGTGGGTGTGGGTAGTACCACTTGCCTCCTTGTCCTGTAGCCTCGTGATAGAAGATATGTAGGCAGGTGACTCATGAGATGCCCTTTGGTGAACCCTTACAGATAGGGGGTGCTTCTGGGTCTGCAGTACTCCAGCTGAGAGTTTTGAGAGAGACAGAGCCAAACTGTCTGTGATTTCCCCACATCTGTCATTATGAAGACACCTAAGTCGTAGAGTGGGAGACTGCCTGAACCTGAGGTGTCGAGAGCCTGAGAGGTGTTGGATTGGGGGGGTAAGAACTGGGTTCATCACTCCCAAATACTTGGGCACAAGTGAAGCAAATACAACTAATGGTGGCAATGAGGGTGACAGTTTCCTGTCCTTGTCTCTGCAAGAAGACTCTAAGGTAGGGAACCTGGGGGAAGTGCCTTGATGCCACCTCCCCTGCACATGGTCACAGACAGCTCCTAATGCTATGCACGCATGACTCCTGGGATCAGTAATGACCAGTGACCACATGTGGGGTCCCATCTAAGCATAAGTATAACTTTATTGAGCCCCAGCTGGGTACCCCCTTCCATCAGCAAGCACCTCCCCATTTTGGCCACTGGCTGTCAATTTTAACTTCCTGGGATCTCTGGTGTCAACCATTTCCAAGGACTGGGCTGGGGTGTCTTGCTACTGATGGTGGCAGTTGTTTGAGGAGCATAGGGCTGTAGAAGTAGCATCATCACCTCAGCCAAGGTAGAAGAGGCTCATTAAGGTATTGGTGAAAAAGAAGAAACTGCAGGCACCCACATCGACGAGTGATGAGGCCCCACTCTTTGGGGGTTTCCCAGGGGTTTTTTTGGTGGTGACGAGGGTGGTGCGGGAACCACTAGCAGTAGTGGGGCTCGCCTTGGTACCATTGTCTCCCAAGACTCCTGTTTGTATCTGCAAGAGAATTGCAGTGCTCAGGATTTGAACCTCATGTTAAGAACTCATTCCCCTTCATGCCTTTCCCCCACTCTAGGCCTTCATAAAGCTTCTGCCATAGGCCCTGTTGGAATGTTTGGCTTCTTGCCTCATCACAGGCTGTGATAAAGCTATCTCTCTCTCTGTCATGTTTCCACCCTACAGAAATTTCCTGTCACTTTTCAGGCCACCAGGTCTTCTAGCACAGAGGTTAGCAGAAGCCCATCCTCGACCTTCTGAACCTGAGGAAAGGGCTCCCCTCCCAGAAACGTGGGAGTACTTTTGGGTTTGTGGTACTCCAGTTGGGAATTTTTCCTCTTATCAGGAAGAGTCCATCATGGCTGGGAGGATGACATTAGACAGGGCTGAATGAAAAGGTCCCTGGCAGAGTGTGGGGTGGAAATGGCCAGATGTGACAAGTTGTCCTTGATGCTTGATCGAGTGGTAACTGAAGCTGCTTTTGATGGGAATCGAGCTAGTTTTTGTGGCAGTCAAATTGCCCTTGATACTTGAACGAGATGTTCTTGATCAAAAACTTGATGGCTCCATTCCTGTATTAATCAGGTCCCTGTGGGCACATGGGTGCCACAAAGACTGCCTCCTAGAGGGGCAGTTGGTTTAGAGAGTGATTGGGATTCCCACACACTCAGGCTTCTCTATAGCAGGTGCAGGGAACCCCTGCCACCTATGGCAGTCCGTTAGACATCTGCTCACCCCTACCAAAAGGACTGTTTCTGCAGCTCTCCTCCACAGAGCTTTCTCTCCAGGCTTCATGATCCAGAATTGCACAAAACCCTTTGATTGCCTCCATGTATCTGACTCCCTATGAGGTTTCCCCATTTGGGACCATGGGATTCCCTCAGGGCAGTCTGATGGCCGCTAAGAGCAGTGGGAACCCAGGCATACAGGCCCTTCTGTATCCCAGGTTTCCTGTTGGTGACCATCTACCTCTGTCACTGTAGTCAAAGTCTGGCTGTCCCAGAAACTTACATTCCCTCCCTGACCCCAACCCAGTTCATCAGGGGAAGGCTGGTGATGGAAGCAGGGACTAAGAACTGTCCTTACCTGAACTGCAACCAGGAGACTGATGGTCACGAGGAGGAGGAAGCTGTTCATCCTGGACCTTTCCGGGCTCTGGTAGCAGCTGTGAGAAGTGAGCTCTGGGCTAGCTGCAGGCCTTTTTGAGCTCGGCTGCTTTTGAACTTGGAGGCAGAGGAGATAGGGAGTGGGGAGGGGAGGGGAGAAGGAGGGCCTGGGGGCGGGGAAGGGAGCTAGCTTCTTTCAAACCTGGGGGTGGATGAAACTAGCCTCAAGGTTCCAAGACCTGGCAAATGAATTCTGAGTTCTCAAAACCACGCAGGGGATGAGGGGAGCTAGAGGGCAACTGTAGGGTGAACCTACCTAGGCTCGGAGCCATGTGTCCTGGGGGGCAATTGTAGGGTGAACCTACCTAGGCTCGGAGCCATGTATCCTGGGGGGCAACTGTAGGGTGGACCTATCTAGGCTCAGAACCATGTGTCCTGGGAGGGAAGTTTGCTTTCATCATTTCACCATTAGGACCTCAGGCCTGAGGCTGAATCTCTGAGTCTTTAAGAACAACAATAAATTGCTGCTGGAGAATCAAATGCAGTGCTATTGCTTCTTTCTTCTTTCTTTCTTTCTTTTAAGACAGGTTTTGTGTAGCCCTGACTGGCCTGGAACTAGCTCTGTAGACCAAGCTGACCTCAAATTCACAGAGATGGCCTGCTTCTGCCTTCTGAGTTCTGGGATTAAGGGTATGGACCACTACCACCCGGGAAATAATCCTTATTTTTATTTATATTTCTGAGACATGGTCTGTATCACTCTGGCTGGGTTTAAATTCAGGATCTTCCCATCTCGGCCTCCTGAGCACTGGAATTACAGGCCTGCATCCCTGCTTGCTAATAACTTATTTTTAAAGAAGTCAACAAAGGACTGGAGAAATGGCTCAGCAGTTAAGAACTCTGGCTGCTCTTCCAGAGGAACAGTGTTCAATTCCCAGCACCCAAATAGCAGTTTACAACTGTCTGTAACTCCAGTTCTAGAGGACCTGACACCCTCACACAGACATACATGCACATAAAATAGGGGGGGAAAAAGGGACAACAAGCTTACCTCTGCTGCCTGAGTGCTGGGATCAAAGGCCTATGCCATCACTATTTTAAAGAACACTAGCCAGTGTAACATACCCTTAATCCCAGCACAAGGCAGAGGCAGGTGGATCTCTGAGTTTGACCATAGCCTGGTCTACATGGTGAGTTCCAAGGCAGCCTGAACTACATAGATCCAGTATCAAATCAACAACAAAAATCTCCTGTATATTAGTAATACCCAACACGCGCATCTGTTATATAAATGGTGGAAGTGTTTGGAGGTTGGATTCCTGTAATACCAGAACTCAGAAGGTAGAAGCAGGGGGAGGGATCAAGGGTAACTAAAGACAGATACACAGCGGCTTTGAGGCCAGCCTGGGCTACTTCGGACATATAAAAGATCAGACACGACAAGACGAGACAAGAGAGTGGATCGATGGGGGATGTCCTGTATGCTATGAATATATATTCCTCTTATTGGTTGATGAGTAAAACACTGGTTGGCTTAGTAGCCAGGAGAAAGTATAGGCAGGGCTACCAGATGAGGAGGACAATTCTGGGGAGAGGACACAGGAGCCACCAGGCAGATGCCGTGTAGCTGCTGGGAAGATAGGATACCAGACATTCTCCAGTAAGATAAGGCCATGTAGAAATACACAGGTTAGGTCGGGTGGTGGTGGTGGCACATGCCTTTAGTCCCAGCACTCGGGAGGCAGAGGCAGGTGGTCTACAAGAGCTTGTTCCAGGACAGCCTCCAAAGCCATAGAGAAACCCTGTCTTGGAAAACAAAAACCAATAAACAAAACAGAATAGTTATGTATTAATAATTAAGAGAGACCTAGCTAATAAGAAGCCTAAGCCACCAGCCAAACAGTTTATAATTAATAGAAGCCATTAATAGAAGCCTCTGTGTGTTTATTTGGTACTGAAGGGTGGTGGAACCAGGTGGGACAGAAAACTCCATCTACAGTAGAGTGGATGCCACCATCACTTTTGTGAAAGGTCAGGACCACTTAGATTCAAGGTTGGATTAGTTTTGAGTCAGGCCTTATTCCCTCTGGGCTTCGGGTTCTTCATTTCAAGTGGATTTTTTTTATTTATTATGTATACAGTATTCTATCTGTATGTTTGCCTGCACTCCAGAAGAGGGCATCAGATCTCACTATAGATGGTTGTGAGCCAAGATGTGATTGCTGGGAATTGAACTCAGGATCTCTGAAAGAGCAGCCAGTGCTCTTAACCGCTGAGACATCTCTCCAGCCCCTCAAGTGGATTATTTTTGAATAAATATTTGAAAAATGACTTAAAAAATGTGTGCTGGCACATGCCTTTATTCCCAACACTCAGAAGGCAGAGGCAGGCAGATCTCTGTTGAGTTTGAGGCCAGCCTGGTCTACAGAGTGAGTTCCAGGACAGCCAGGACTACACAGAGAAACCCTGTCTTGTAAAACAAAACAAAACAAAAAAGTGTGTGTGTGTGTGTGTGTGTGTGTGTGTGTGTGAGAGAGAGAGAGAGAGAGAGAGAGAGAGAGAGAGAGAGAGAGAGTGTGTGTGGTGTGTGTGTGTGTGAGAGAGAGAGAGAGAGAGAGAGAGAGAGAGTGTGTGTGTGTGTGTGTGTGTGTGTACATGCCTGTGCAAGTGTTTCACCTGCATGTATGTATGTGTACCATATACATACCTGGTGCCTGGGAAGGCCAGAAGAGGACACCAGCCTCTCTGAAACCCTCCTCCAGCCTTCTAGTCTGGTAGCCCCACTTATCCTTCCTGCCTGGCTATTTAGGCCAAACAGTGTTTTATTCATCAACCAATAAGAGAAACATATCCACAGAAGGACCTCCCCCATCATTTTCTTCCCAATTTTGAGAAGATGCTAGCAGGGCTGAGCCCTAGAGCTGGCCACATGGTAGTTACTTCCTGCTGGGAATGCATGGGATGGCTTAAACTTCTTTTGTCACTTAAAAATGTGTGTGTGGAGCTGGGCGTTGGTGGCACAGGCCTTTAATCCCAACACTGGGGGAGGCAGAGGTAGGCAGATGATCTCTTTGAGCTCGAGGCCAGCCTGGTCTCCAGAGTGAGTGCCAGGAGAGGCTCCAAAGCTACACAGAGAAACCCTGTCTCGAAAAACCAACCAAACAAACAAACAAAAAAGTTATGAGCCACCAGAAATAGGTGCTGGCGACTGAACTCCGGTCCTAGCAAGCACTCTTAACTGCTGAACCATCCCTCCAGCTGGATGTAACCTTTTTTAAAAGTGTCAGTATGGGGCTCAACATGCTGCTGCAGCTGTGTGTGTGTGTGTGTGTGTGTGTGTGTGTGTGTGTGTGTGTGTAGGTCAGTGGACAGCATGCAGGAGTTGGTTTGTTCATTCTACAATGTGAGTCCTGAGGATTGAACTCAGGTTGTCAACCTTGGTGGCAGGCACCTTTACCCATTCTGCCATCTCACTAACCCGTTAAACTTATTAAATTTTTTTTTTTGTTTTTTTTGAGACAAGGTTTCTCTGTATAGCTTTGGAGGCTGTCTTTGAACTCGCTCTGTAGACCAGGCTGGCCTTGAACCCACAGAGATCCACCTGTCTCTGCCTCCTAAGTGCTGGGACTAAAGGTGTGAGCCACCACCGACTGGTTTATTTAGTTGTTTTTCCATCCAGTGCTGGGTATTGAACCCATGACTTCACACTAGGCATGTGTTCTCACTAAGCATGTGCTCTACCACTGACCTACACTCCAAGAAATATCTTTTTTTTTTTTTTTTTTTTTTTTGGTTTTTTGAGACAGGGTTTCTCTGTGTAGCTTTGGAGCCTATCCTGGCACTTGCTCTGGAGACCAGGCTGGCCTCGAACTCACAGACATCCGCCTGCCTCTGCCTCCCGAGTGCTGGGATTAAAGGTGTGCGCCACCAACGCCCGGTTCCAAGAAATATCTTTCAAAGCTCCAAAGTTTCCTTTTCAGATTCTGAGACATGAGGTATGACAGGACAGTGGGTGCAGGTGTGGTGTGGTGTGGGATGGGACGCGAGGCTTCTAGGAACATCTTTAAGGGTCATAAGGACTTGGACATGGAGAGATGTTTGCTGTCTCTCCACACCCAAGAAAAGAAGTAGGGTTTCAAACATTTGCCTCTCTTGGCCTCTGAGCAGCTATATTCTGTTTTGACAGTATTTGAATAGACAGAAGCCTAGTTGGCAAGCTGAGAAGGCTCCCAGAAAGCCCCATTTGACAGATAGGAAAACTAAGGTAAGGCAAAGGTAGGCTAGAACTACAGGCTTGACCTCTCGATGGCTGTGTTCCTTCTCTAGGTGGACTCTGAGCCGTGACAAAGCAGGAGAGTTGTCCACATGCCCACACCTCTCCTCAGAGCTGGAAACCAAATTCCTCAGTATAATAACCAAGCCTCCCATCCCAGCCTTCTTCCTCAGCCTCAGACTTCATTTAGTAACGTCCTCCACTACCCTGTGCACACCACTTTGTAGAACAAAATTCTGATTGGTCTTAATAATAAACCCCTCTCACAAAGGTGAGAGTTTCATGGAAGGGTCTACATAATAGAATTATCGCGATTGTTTTTTTTTTTTTTTTAACTGCACCTGGAATATTCAAAGATATATAAGACAAGATAGCTGAAATAAATATCAAAGACATATAAGACAAGATAGCTGAAATCAGAGCTGAGAAATACAGGGTGAGAAGAGAAGAGCACAATGAACAGGGTTAAAAGATTGGATACAACTGAAGTGAGTCAGATATAGGGGTAAATGCTGAAAATCAGAGTGCAGAGCTGAGCCACTAGTTAGCCATGGAAGCCAGGCAGTGGTGGCGCACGCCTTTAGTCCCAGCACTCGGGAGGCAGAGGCAGGCGGATCTCTGTGAGTTTGAGACCAGCCTGGTCTACAAGAGCTAGTTCCAGGACAGCCAAGGCTACAGAGAGAAACCCTGTTTCAGGAAAACAAACAAACAAAAAGATCCGACTGTAAGGCATTCTCCTAATTAGTGTGAGGACTCAGTATGAGGATATTTTCTTAATTGAGGTTCCCTCCTTGCAGGTGACTCTAGCTTGTGTCAAGTTGACATAAGATTGATTAGCCAGCACAATAGTGAAACAGGGAACAATAGACCAGCCTTCCTAGGGACTGAGGACAGTATGACAATAATCAAACACAAAATGACAGAAGCAACAAAGGTGAGAGTTTCATGGAAGGGTCTACATAATAGAATTATCGCGATTTTTTTTTCAACTGCACCTGGAATATTCAAAGACATATAAGACAAGATAGCTGAAATAAATATTCAAAGACATATAAGACAAGATAGCTGAAATCAGAGCTGAGAAATACAGGGTGAGAAGAGAAGAGCACAATGAACAGGGTTAAAAGATTGGATACAACTGAAGTGAAAGGCAGATCACAGGACATACACGTTACGTTTCTCAAGTACCTGCTCTGTGCCTGTTACTGGTTTTCATGCAGGCCTTGGGGATACAGCAGTGGACAAAAAGACATGGTCTCTACTTATGGAGCTGACCTGCAAATGGGGAAGACAAAAAAAAAAAAAAAAAGACTAGCAATTTCCGGTTTCAATAAATATTGAAGAAATCAAGATGGGAGAGCGGAATGGAGGAAGTGTACCCAGATAGGTTGTCAGGACTGGCCCCCGGAGGGACTGTTAGTGTTCAGACTTGGAGGGTTTGTGGAGACACACAGCACTCATCCCCACTGCATGGTATTCTCTCTCAAAGCTTGGGGGACAAGGAGAGGTGCAGGAGCGAGGAGATGGGGGGAGGAGAATATTTCTCCCCTGCCCCTTTCCTCCTCCCACAAACCTTCTTTGAGACGGGGGTCTCACTATGTCCAGGCTGCCCCTAAACGTGAGACCTCCCAAGCTCTTCCTCTGCCCCTTGAGTGCTGGGATTATAGGCATGTGACATTATGCCACCGAGGACAGCTGCACAGTGTTCTTTAATAACTGTCCCCAGGGCCTAGCGCAAGGCCCACATAGAACAAGTACTCACTATGTACCTTGTTCCATGATGAACTGGGATAAAGCAGGGGAGGGTATTGCAGCACAGGTTACAATGTGATCATGTGATTGGCCCTAAGATTCTAATTTTCATGGAGAGAGAGATGATTTAATAGCACCATGGAGCACTCAAGGTAAATCTTTGTTGTTGCTACTGCTGTTTTTGAGGCAGGATCTCACTCTGGTAGTCTACACTAGCCTAGTACACACAATGTAGCCCAAGCTGTCCTCAGATTTCTATCAAGATAAATCATCCATCCATCCATCCATCTGCTCACTTACTCTTCCAATCTATTGGTACTTACCAGCTTGGGCAAGATGAATGAGAAAGGGACTCTTCCCTTGAGGACACACTCTGTGTGTGTGTGTGTGTGTGTGTGTGTGTGTGGGGGTGTGTGTGTGTTGGAGGGGGGGTCACTGTAGTTCACAAAACTGAATGGGAAGGCCCTCATGGCATTAGGCTTTTTAAAGTAGAGTATATGTCTGACTGAAGGGAGGGAGAAAGACCTGAGTGATTTCCTGGAGGAGGGGCATCTGAGCTGGCTCTTGAAGGAAAGGGTCCCAGAAAAAGTCCAGCACTTGGGAAGGAGCATGCTGCTTGGAAGTGGAGGAGGGTAGAGGGCAGGATGGAGACCATAAAGGCTTCAAGCGCTCTGATAAGCTGGGGATGACAGTTCATCAGAAGTGGGGGCTGTAAGGGTGGCAAAGCAGGAAAAGGAGGGGTGGAGCTAGGTTAGTCCTCAGGGACTCCACAGGCTTGGAAGTCTCCCCTTTCTCTGTTCACTTTCTCCCTGAGTTTCTAGTGCCCAATAAACTCCTAACTACAAAGGAGCCAGCCCTGACAAGCATCTGTCATGAAATGACCAAAAAGTCAAGTAGATTCTGTCCACTCAAGAGTAGAAACTCAAGAGTGGTTGTTGCTTTGCTTCAGTTGTGGCTGCGGGCGATGAAACAGGAACCAGAATATTCAACAAACCCACGTGGAGTTTATTGGGAAAAGGGAACAAAGAGAGGAGTAGATGTTAGCTCGCCAGGAGCATAGATACATGAGACAGAAGGGATGGGAAGCGCTCGCTTAAAAGGGGAAGCTTGCACATGCAGCCATAACACACGTTGTAGCCGTGGCATAGCCACACAACACAGGGCCTTTTGAGCTGCCTAAGTATCTGCCTGAATGCCAGTTGGCAGGGGCCGGGGTCAGCCTAATGCTTGGATACCAACAGTAGTGGTGGTGGTGTTGGCAGAACTCAGGAGACAGAGATAGGTGGGTTTCTCTGAGTTAGAGGCCACCCTGGTTACAGAGCAAGTTCCAGGACAACCAGGGCTACATAGAGATCCTCTGTTGGAAAGAATAGAAACTCAAGACTGTGGACAAGATAGAGAGGCAGTCAGTGGAGCAGGAGAACTCCGTCCTGGAATTGAAGATGGAGACCCTGTGACTGTGGAAGTTATGCAGATGAGTCTCCAAGGTCTCCTAGCACTTATGGCTTATCTGAAGATGGAGACCTCAGAGAGAGTCCCAGGGACTCTAAGATGGTACACTAAATGAGAAGGGCTGGGAAGTGACTCTGAGGACAGTTTAGCGGTGCTTCTCAAGCTTCCTAATGCTGCGACCCTTCAACACAGTTCCTCATGTTGTGGTGACCCCAATCATAAAATTATTTTGTTGCTACTTCATAACTGTAACTTTGCTACAGTTAAGAATCATAATGTAGGCTGGGTGTTGGTGGCACACGCCTTTAATCCCAGCACTCGGGAGGCAGAGGCAGGTGGATCTCTGTGAGTTCGAGGCCAGCCTGGTCTCCAGAGCGAGTGCCAGGATAGGCTCCTAAGCTACACAGAGAAACCCTGTCTCGAAAAAAAAAAAAAAAGAATCATAATGTAAATATTTGATATGCAGGGTATCTGGCATTTGACCCCCCACAGGGTTGCAACCAACATGGCTGTCCAGGGACTCACTCTGTAGCCGAGGTTGGCCTTGAACTCAGAGATCAGTCTGTGTTTGCTTCCAAAGTTCTTGGACTAAAGGCATGTGCCACCACCGCCTGGCAAGAAATACTTTTTTTTTTTATTATTTTTTATTTGAATTACAAACAAGATTGAATTACATGACCATCCCAGTTCCCTTCTCCCTCCCTTCCTCCCCTACCACCCCCCAACTAACACCCAGCCTATCGCATAGCCTTTCTTCTAACCTACACCCGACTCAACCTATACCGGTGTTTCATAAGTACTTTGCATTAATCTCACTTACCCATCCCAGCTACCCTGTCGGGTAGGCATTATCTTCATTTTACAAGGAAATGAGATGTCAGTGTGTCCAAGGCCACACCTTTGCCTGGTGAGGACAAAATTTGGAGTCCTAACTAAACTGTCTGTGTCGTTAGTCTAAATTTATTTATTTAGTGATTTTGTTGTTTTATTTATCTTTTTGAGACAGGGTTTCACTGTGTATGTAGCCCTGGCTGTCTTAGAACTCACTCTGTAGACCAGGCTAGCCTTGACCTCAGGACTGCTTGCTTCTGTGCTGGATTTAAAGTCGTGCGCTGCTACAGCCTGGCTTTAGTAACTTATTTTGTGTCGTGTCTGTATGGAAGTCAGAAGACAGCCCCTGGAGTCCTTTTCTCCTGCTACGTGTGCCCCAGTGATAGAACTCAGGACGTCAGGCTTGGTGGCAAGCGCCTTTACCCGCTGAGTCATCTATCTCTGAGGCTCAAGGACTGGAATTTATTTACAAACTGGGAGTGGGGTATGGTACCCAATTCTTCCACATAGGCACTAGAATTAGAACTTTACTTCATAGCATCATCTAGTCCATAAGTTAGAGGAGAAACTGAGACTTAAATATTTATTAAGGAAACTGCATCAGTCCAATTCATCGCTTCATGATCAGATGGGGAAACAAAGGAAACGTAGCTCAATCTAGACACTGTAACCGTCACATCTCCAGGGTCAGAGGGTCCAGCCGCCAAGTCCAGGTCTCTGACCTCTGACCTCGTAGAACGGTGCATTCTGGGATCTGTAGTATCCTGAGCCGCTCTTCTTCACCGTGGGCCAATAGTATTCGGGCACAGTCGGCTACACCCGCTTTCGTTGCCCGCCGGTTCGTCAGCGAGCCTCTGGGAGTTAGCCAATGAGAGGTGCTCGGCTCCTGGTCGCCAAGGAAACCCCGAGACAACAAGATGGCGGCGCCGCGGGACGGCTCGCTGGGCCCGTGGTGAGTCTCGGCTCCTGGCCTTTCTGCTCCGCCAAGTCTTCCGGGCAGGCCGGAGCCCCCGCCCCGGCTCCGAGGCCCCGCGGCCTGCATGGCTCGGCTCAGGAGGGCAGCGGGGACCCCGCTCAGCGTGTCCGTGCGTGGGCGGAGCCGAGGGCGGGCTCCCGGGGCGGGGTTTGGGCGCCGGGGCTTCGCCCTGCAAGCGCGCCCAGCCATGGGCCGGGAGGGGCGCGCAGCCAGCCAGCCGGTGCTCCCAGAGCCCAGCGTGTCTGGGGATGAACGCCTAGGGCAGCCCTGAGTTCGGCCCTCAAGGTGGAGAAGCGCAGGACACGTTTGTAACCCTCACCAGAGGCGACAGCCAGGCCTTTACAGCCTTCGTCGGTTGTGACGGACTGGGAGGCGCGACTGCGAGTGTGAAGCTCGTCTGGGTTACATGGCCAATTAGGGCAATTCCGCGAGACCTTGTCTCATATTTTAAAAAGTAAATGGAGGCCAGGTGTGGTTGTACAAACCCTTAATCTCAGCACTCGGGAGGCACAGGCCGGCCTGGCCTACATAGTGAGACTCTGTCTCTAAAAAACAAACAGTAACTAAACAAAATAGAAGGCTGGGGCTGTTGGTCTGTAATTTTTTTTTTTTTTTGGTTTTCGAGACAGGGTTTCTCTGTGTAGCTTTGGAGCCTGTCCTGGCACTCGCTGTGGAGACCATGCTGGCCTCGAACTCACAGAGATCCGCCTGCCTCTGCCTCCTGAGTGCTGGGATTAAAGGCGTGCGCCACCAACGCCGGGCCAGACCTGTAATCTTAACTACTCGGGAGGCTGAAGCAGGAGGGTCACATGTTTAAAGTCAGCCTGGACTTTAGAGCCAGTTCAAGGCCATCTTGGGCCAAGACCTTCCCTTTTCTTTATATACAATTTTATACGTATACGTGAGTGTCTGCATGTATGTATGAGCACCACGTGCGTGTCACAGGAAGCCAGAAGAAGGCATCAGATTTCCTGGAACTGGAGTTACAAAAGGGCCATGAGCTACCTACCATATGGTTGCTGGGAACCAAACCCAGGTCCTCTTCAAGAGCAGCAAGTGCACCTAACCTCTGAGCCATTTTCAAGCCCAACACTTTATTTCGTTAAAAAAAAAAAAAAGACCATAGATAGAGTGTATCAGTGCTGCACTTACATAGCACGTATAAGGTCCTAGGTTCACTCTCCAGCCCTGAAAAAGTGAATTAAAAATAAGTTTAAGTGCCTGGTGTTGGTGATGCATACTTTTTAGTCCTAGCACACGGGAGGCAGAGGCAGGAGGATCTCTGTGACTTCAAGGCCAGCCAGGGTTAAACATTGAAATCTTGTCTCAAAATAACAACAAGGGTTTAGGGAGACAGGTTAGTTGGTGAAGCCCTTGCTTTGCAAGCTTGAGGACCTGACTTTGATCTCTAGAACCTACTTACAAAAACAAAACAAAACAAAAAAAAACCCCAAAAACAGGTGTGAGGGTTGGCAAGATGGCTTAGTGGATAAAAGGTCCTGCTGCCATGTCAGACCACCTGAGTTCCATCCCCAGGATCCATGTGGTGGAAAAAGAAAACTGAGTTCTTCAGGTTATTCTCTGACTTCCAGATGCTCACCATGGTATCCATGTGCCCATACACACATAATAAATAAATAAATGAATGTTGAAAACAAAACAAAACAACAACAAAAAACCCCACACGTGGCACAGACAGGCCAGGCACTTGTCATCCCAGTGCTGGGAAAGTGGAGGCAGGTGGATCGCTAGGGCTTGTAGCTGGCCACATTAGATTGTTTGACAAGTTCTAGGCTAGAGACAAACCCTATATATTTAAAAATAAAATAAAATGTGGAGAGTGCCTGAGGATGACACTCTGGGTCCTCAAAGGACTCATGCGTATGCACCTATACCTGTGTGTACTCACATCCACACAAATAAATAGTGGTGGCATTTGCAGGACTCTGACCACCGGGGAGATGAGGCAGGAGGGTCACAAGTTAGAGGCCATCCTGGACTAGGTATTGAGACTTGTCTCAATAACAGGACAAAAAATGGTTTTGCTGGCTGGTGGTGGCAAACGTCTTTAGTCCCAGCACTCGGGAGGCAGAGGCAGGTAGATCTCTGTGAGTTTGAGGCCAGCCTGGTCTCCAGAGCGAGTGCCAGGACAGCCAGAGCTACACAGAGAAACCCTGTCTTGAAAAAACCAAAAATCAAAAATCAAAAAAACAAAACAAAACAAAACCCCTATGGGCTGGAGAGATGGCTCAGTGGTTGAGAGCACTGGCTGTTCTTCCAAGGTCCTGAGTTCAGGTCCCGGCATCTACATGGTGGCTCAAAAACATCTGTAATGAGATGTGGTGCCTTCTTTGGTGTGCAGGCATATATGCAGGCACTGTATACATAATATATAGATAAATCTGTTTTTAAAAGGAGCCCTTTTCGGAGAGGCAGTGGCACACACCTTAAATCCCAGCAGTGTGGGAGCAGAATCAGCCAGGTGGATCTCTTGAGTTTACAGAGCAAGCTCCAGGACAGCCAGGGCTACACAGAGAAACCCTGTCTCAAAACCTTAATTTTATGCTTTGAAGTGGTGAAGTATAGGAAGTGTGTCTTGGTAAAGTTATGTAAGAAAAAAGGTGGTTATATAGTATATGATTCTACTTATATAGTGCTGAGCAGGAGTGGTGGCTCATGTCTGTACCCCTGGTACTCAGAGTCAGGTGAGATCTCTGAGTTCTAGACTAACCAGGGCCACATCCTGAGACCTTGTCTTAATAAATAAATAAATAAGGAAAGAAAGAAAATTCTAGAGATAAAACAGTGGTGCTTACCAGTGGTCCAGGCTAGTGAGGAGGCATAGTGTGACTCAGCCTGCAGGAGGAAAGCCTTGGGGATGGGAAAGGCCTGCATCTTGATGGCAGTGGTAAAACCCAATCTGTCCGTGTGACCAGGTGCCACTGGACTGTGCACACAAACTGCAGAAACAGCCAGTTCTGCTGCTCATGCTTTACTGGGGTTGCCTAAAACAGTGACTACAGAGGGCAGCTGGGTGATGGGTGCAGGGGCCCCTCAGAACTGTTTCCTTGTGAATCTCTGATAATTTCTGAATAAAAAGCTAAGTTATAGCCTAAGAAGAAATAGAAGGAAAATCGAGGGGTTAGCTTGGCCAGAGGAAGGGTATGGGTCAGAGGAGGAGACCATTCCAGAAGAGGAGGTTAGAGCTGGAGAGATGGCTCAGCTGTTTAAGTTTGGTTCCCCGGAGAGGGGGCTAATGACAGGGCACCCTGTGTTCCGGGCATTGCGCAGCTGCCTTCAGTGCAAGGGTGCTCAGGTGGGGATAATTTGAGGAGGCAGACAGGGCCAGATCACCCGTGGGAATTTTATTTTCCTCTTCACCCTCTTCCTCCTCCTCGCTGTCGTCCTCTTCCTCTTTTTTAGATAGGATCTCACTATGTAGCCCTGGCTGGCCTGGAACACACAGGGATCTGCCTCCCCAAGTTCTGGGATTAAAGGTATGCACCACCATGCCCATTTTTGAGTTTTTCATTCAAGGGTGAAAGTTTGTTCAGGGGTGTGGCATGTCATTGTTGCTTGTGGGCATGAATAAAAGGAGGGAGCCCAGTCCTTCCACTGAGCAGTGCAGAGGTATGGTGAGGAGGTAGGATGGTGGCTGAGGGAACTCTGCTCCAGGCCATGGGAGGGGCCCCCTTTTGAGAACTGGTGGGGCATAAGTCCCAGACTTCAGAAAGAAGGTGAGGGAGGCTGCCTCCAGGCAGCATGGGTTCCCCTATTGGAGAGTGTCAGTCTGTCCTGTTTGCTCTCTGTTGCTGTGGTAACAACCATGTCCAAAAGGACCGTGGGGAGGGAGTTTATTTGGCCTATACTTCCATGTCACAGTCCAACATGGAGAGAGGTCAGGCAGGAGCTGAAATAGAGGCCATGGAGCAGTGCTGCGTATTGGCTCGCTCCCCATGGCTTCCTCAGCCTGCTTTTATCCAACTCACAACCTCCCTGCCCGGGAGTACACAGTCAGAGGAGGGCTAGGCCCTCCCTCTTCAGACATCAATCAAGAGTAGGTCCACAGGCTTGCCTACAGCCTGATCTGATGGGAGCATTTTCTCATCGAGGGAATGAGGTTCCCTCTTTTCAGAAGATAGATGTTAGCTCGTGTCATGTTGACAAAAACTGCCCAGCATATTGGGGAAGGTCAGTGTCACATTTCCAGAGGTCAGCTTTGGACTTAGCCTGAAGACTCATTTCAGACCCTCCCTAACAGAGATCCCTTTGGCTCTAGGCTTGCTAGGTTTTAGTCGCTTTATGTAGGGAACAGAGTGGTGGCTTTTAGTTAGAACTGGCTTGCACAGCATACTCTTCATCAGAAGAAGGGAGTCAGCATTTTCCAATGTTGTCGTCCCCTGTGCCAATAACAATGGCTCCACATCACATAGCCACAATTCAGCTGACAGGTGCCTGCCTTTGAGCTTGGCACTGGGCACAATGTTTTGGGACTTGAGCCCCACCCCCTCCAGTCACCTGCCTGGTAGGTGCTGATACCACGCACATTTTACATGGGAGGCAGTGAGGTGCCAGTTAACACTGTGGGTAGCAGGGGGTATGCAAGGGCCCAGGTAGGTGCCTGACTTCCATGGTACATGACTGTGTCTTCAATGAGTCCTGCCTGTGGGTAGCCTCCTCTTCCTCTGAGATGATAGGGGTGGCACCTGGGCTCTGGCAGGCAGGGAGGAGATACCTGGGCTTTAATGCCAGCCAGCTCAGTTATGGGTCCATAAGAGCACACACTCTAAACTTGGGGAAGATCCAGGCCCTGCACCCCACCAGGCAAGGGGTTCTGTGTTCAGAACAGAGAGTCAGTGGCTCAGAGGAGCCAGCAGACATCAGGAGGAACCCTGGCCTGCACTGGAGGAGTGAGGCCTGCTTCTCCTGGACAGTGTTCCTCCTCAGGGAGAGTTGCAGCTCCCTCCTCCTGACCTGAAGCCCTGGGTCTCCTCTTTCTCCAAGGGGTGACTTCCTTCTTTCCTCTCAGGAGTTCCTGACAGCTAGCCTGGAGACTAGAGCTATGAGCTCACCTCTGGCCTCTCTTAGCAAGACACGGAAGGTGCCCCTAGAGTCGGAGCCTGTGAATCCTGGGTAAGGAGCCAGCCAGCCTCTAGGTCCTTGTGTCCCTGCCCTGTCTCCTCCTTAAACCTTCCCTCAGAGAGGAGAATGACTGCTAGTGTCTAGGGGAGTACAGAGAGCAGTTAGTGGCTTTCTGTGTCTACCTTGCTTCTCTTTGTGCTTTTTGGAAACTCTGCTTTGTGTTGACCAAAGATTGGACAGTGCTTCCTGTTAGACATGGCCCATGAGAGGGCTTGTCATTCACTGTTCACTCACCAACTCTGCAAACAATGTTCTGTCAGCCTGAGCCAGGCTTTGCTGGGCTCTTGAAAAGCTTTATCCTTCCTTCTTTTCTCCCTTCCTCCTTTCCTTCTTTCCTTCCTCCCTCCCTCCCTCCCTCTCTCCCTCCCTCCCTCCTTCCCTTCCTCCCTTCCTTCCTTCCTTCCTTCCTTCCTTCCTTCCTTCCTTCCTTCCTTCCTTTATTTTATTTATTTTTTTGATTTTTCAAGACAGGGTTTCTCTGTGTATGCAGCCCTAGCCATCTTTGAACTCACAGAGATCCTCCTGCCTCTACCACCAAGGTGCTTGAATTAAAGGCGTGCGTCATCACACCTGGAACAAAGCCTTTTCTGCCTCCTGTTTCCTTGGTGCTTTTCTAAATACACTTAGAGTCTTGCTTAGATCCAGAGAGGTTAAGCAGCAAGCCTGGGCCCACTGTACTTCAGAGAGGAGCTAGGGTCAGCCTTTCGAGCTGTAGAATTTTGAGGTCTTCCCACCAAAACTGCCCTATGGTGTCTCTCCATCTTTCTCTGTTGTGAGGAGTTAGGCACTATACAGTGTGTCCCTTGGCTCACCCTGGCTAAGGACAACTTGGGGGAGGGGGTAATCTTCAGGAGATAGAGGCTTAACCTCTATCTCTTTTAGCCTTGCATGGGGCCTGGAACCTTTCCTTGGTGGCATTCCTGGAGGCTTAATTTGTATTTGTTCCTTCTTCCTGCCTGGGTTCCCAGGAAGCGAGGGATAAGAATCTACGGAGATGGTGAGTGTGTGCTCTGCCCCCGTGTCCCCTTCCTTCTCACCAGTCTACATCTCCTTACACCTGGGCAGCAAGGGAAAGAGCTTGCTGAGGTCTTGTGAGACTGGCCATTTGCCTGCTCGTTGTACTTTTGAGCTTTCTACCCTTGCTCAGAGGTCTGGGCCACTCCTTGCTCTGCTCCTCAGCAGAGATGCACACACTTTCAGAGCTCTCCTGCCTAATGTGAGATGGTTATGGGTACCTCGAAACTCTGGGAAGACCAGAGATGTGGACCTCAGCCTTTGCCTGATAGCCTTCCCTCCCTGGAGCCCTGGCCTTATCCCTGACCTGACTGTGCATCCTGGGTGGCCGGGGTTGGGGGGGCAGTATACAAGCTGTTTCATTTTGGCCAGAGCCCAGGGCCAGAGTGCTTTCTGGGCTGTGGCCCCAGAGCGGTGACCTAGGCGTCCCTGTCTGCAGAAGATGAAGTGGACATGCTGAATGATGGACAAGACACAGAAGAAAAGATCTCTGTTCCTACCTGCTATGGAGGCATTGGTGCCCCTGTGGGTAGGCAAGGTGAGAGCAGGGGGGTGAAGGGGGGCTGCGGGTCCCCTTGCTCAGAGCATCAGGAGAGGCTCTAGAGATGGGGTAAGGCCATGTGAGCCATGGCTCCTACTCTCACCTGCTGGGTTGAGAAACTGCTCCTACTTCTGGCTAGCTGGCCCAGTGCCTGTATGCCCAAACCAATCCAGAACAGGATTTAACCAAAGTCACAGGTTAGGGGGCTGGCCAGTGTGGGGCTAGCAACTCTCCAGTCTCCAGAAAACATGATGTCAGTGGGTCTGTGGTTCAGATTCAGAGACAGCAAAAGGCCTGAAGGGGAGCTCAGCCTCTGGCCATCTGTTTTCTCATCAGCAACACCCATGGGCTGAGAGTTCCATAGCAGGGTGTTTCACCTGACTTTGTGTCTTCAGAGGCCTGTATGGAGTTGCCTACAGTGGGGTGGGGACAGGGGGAGAGGGGCCAGACAGGCACTGGGTTGGATCAGGGGAAGTCGGAGATGAGGCTGGAACTTTCCACTAGCTGTGACAGCTTAAACAACTTTAACATCTTTCTTCCCTGTCCCCTGGGGAAGGAGAGCAGTGAGCTGGCATGTTGTCAGGTTTTGGTGAGATGCTGCTTTGTGGGGGTCCCTATCTATCACACAGGCACCCAGTGGCCACCATTCTGAAGGGCAGCAGGAAGTGCCCTTAAACCAAACTCCCCTCCATTTGGCATTGGCAGAGGGTCAAAGTAGAAGAGACAGGACTTGCCTAGCTCAAGTCCCGTAGAGACTTAATCACAAAGAGAAGGATCTTGTGCACCTAGCAGGGGACAGTGTGGTTATGTAGCCACCACCTCCTTGTCTTATAGGGACAGTGCATCTTCTCTCCACTTCCCTGCCACATCCAGCTGGTGGGTGTCACCAAGGTCTCCAATAGGACCTGCCTTTCCTGCTCCATTTCTCTGCCCTCCTGCCTCCTCGAGAGTCACCGTTGTCCTAGAGTCCGTCTCCTTGCTAGCTTTCTCACTTACCACTTCTCATGGTCATTCCACCTCCCCAGACTCTTCCTTCTCTCCATACTGCTCCAGTCAGGGCAGCCACGCCCTATGTGCTGACAGCCCAAACGTTTCCTCTCAGATTCCAGAGGGCCCTCACTCAGTGAGCATGCACACTAGGGAGATGTGTTATCCCTCAGGCTCAGAAGCCCTAAAATGGCAACTTGAGGGCTGGGAATTCAGGGACTTGAAGATGACGTCAAGATAGAGTTCATCTTGGACATCCAGTGTGGTCTTTTTTTCTTTTTTCTTTTCTTTTTGGTTTTTCAAGACAGGGTTTCTCTGTATTATCTTGGAGCCTGGAACTCGCTCTGGAGACCAGGCTGGCCTCGAACTCACAGAGATCCGCCTGCCTCTGCCTCCTGAGTGCTGGGATTAAAGGCATAGGCTAGTGAGGTCTCATGACAGTGGCTGCAGTCCCTGCTGTTCATGTAGTTAGGGTAACTAGTGTCTATGGGGATGAAGAGGGCTTGTGTCGTCCCATCTCTTTTTTTTTTTTTTTTTTTGAGAGGTGAGGTTTGTGATAGTGTCATGTAGTTTATGTTGGCCTCAAACTCACTATGTAGCCATGAATGACCTTGAACTCACGGTCTTCCTGTGTTGGGATAAAAGTGGTATATTATTACCCTGACTCCTAAGGAGTACTGTGTCTCTCCTTTCATAGCAATAGATCTCACCGTAGTTACCACCCCAGCCTGTGCACAGACAGGCATAGGAGGCCATCTCTTAGGTGAGCAAGTTGGAGGTAAACTGCATAGGTCCTGACCTTCATACCTCACTCCCTCAGACGCTTGCACCTCCTGCTTATGAGGAAACACAGCCAGTGTCGGTGCTGCTCCTCTGAGCACGAATGACCTATTAATCTCCTTACCATCGACCTCTTCTACACTCCAGTCTCCTCAGTAGTTCCAGGCGTCTCTCAGAATGATTTCCCCCGACCTGGGGCCTGGAAGGGGTGAGGCTTCATGCATCACTGCAATATGATTTATGCCCATTTAAATCTTTAAAACAGTGGTGTTAACTTAAAAAACAACAGCAACAACAACAAAAAACAGGATTTAACTATGTACTCCTGCTGTCCTGGAACTCACTCTGTAGGCCAGGCTGGCCTCCAACTCAGAGATCCGCCTGCCTCCACCTCCCAACTGTCAGATGGGTGCCACCATGCCCATCTGACAAAGTCCCAACCACTCGTGTGTGTCTGTGTTTCTGTGTTCACACACAAGGTTGAATGGTATGTGTCAGAGAACAGCTCACTCTTCCTTCCATCATGTGGATCCCAGGAATCCAACTCAGGTCACTAGGCTTGATGGCAAAGAGATGGCTGAGTGGTTAAAAGTACTCCCTATGAATGCAAGAGGCCCTGAGTTCAAGTCCCAGCACTCATATAAAAGCCTGTAACCCCACCATTAGAGGTCAGAGATAGGTGGATTGTGGGAGTTTTCTGGCCAGCTAGCTTACCCCAAACAGCAATCTTTAGGTTCAGCGTTTGCCTAGCATGCATAGGGCCCTAGGTTTGACCCCACCACCAAAAAAAAAAAAAAAAGGTGAAGATGGATAGAGGAAGGCACTCATGTCCTCCTTTGCAGGCGTCTGCATGTGTGGACGGGGGATGTAACCCTGTATACACACATGCCTATCTGTTGCACCACTGATGCGCATACTGGAACAAGTTGCTGTGCTCCACCCAGCTTTACAAAGTAGCCCAGTGTGAGGACTGCATGAGCTGCTCTGTGTAAAGAGCTTCAAGTGCCCCTATCTCTGGCCCTTCCCATGTTGGCCTCAGTTCCAGGCCTGGGCACTAGAAACTTCATCCACTTAGCAGGAACTGTATTCAGTGACTCGGAGCTGGTGTCCTCCATGTCCAGGAAGCTGCAGGAGCTGGAGGAGCAGTTGAAGATCCAGAGTGACGAGATACTGTCCAAGGTAGGACCTGAGGCAGGAGACAGCCAGGGAGGACTGTTGTCTCAAATTGAATGGTCTGTTTTGAATGGTCAAATTTACCATGACCTGGTAATGACCTTGGTGCCCCTGAGCTGAGCAGAGGGCAGAGCCTGATAGAATGTGGGCTGGGTAGTTAGCAGGCTGCTGAGCAGAGGGGGCGAGCTGGACCCTGGGCCCAAGACGTGGACTGTGCCTTTCCTCAACTAGTGGGACTGTCAGAGAGATGGGGTTTCTGAGGCTCAGAAGCAGGGGCTATACCCAAGGGTTATAGGGACAGGTTAATGTTCACACACAGGCAGAAGGTGTGGCCCATCCCATGGGAAGGGCTAAAACTTATTATAACCTGTGGGGCTCTGGGAGCCACCAGGACTTGCACTGACCCCAAGTCTCACTGCTTCAGGACCAGAAGATATTAGCCCTGGAGGATTTGGTGCAGACCCTCCAGCAGAACCAGGGTAAGAAGCCCTTGGTCAGGTACCTGCTCAGGTACATGGATTGTGGGAGCTTGGACAGTAGCTTTGGAAATCAAGGCTTCAAAAACAACAGGCAGACTTTTGGTGGGGTCTGGACAACTGGGACCAGAGAGACAACAACCCTGTGCCTTATACTAGATTGCACTGTCCAGAGCCTGGGGCGGGGTGCATGTTCCAATGGTGCATGTTCCAATGGAAGAAGGGATGGCTGCCTCTCAAAAATCAGTTCAGGCATCCCCACCCCACCCCACCCCACCCCACCCCCAGGGTTAGAGAGACCAGCTCAGGGGCAGTTCTCAGAGAATCCCAGAACACCTTAGGGCAGAGCACTTGCCAGCCTCCAGGCCATGGCAGTAGAATCGCTTACCCACTTCTTCCCCAGGGGTCAGCAGCAGCCCGCAGAGGCAGGAGGATCTGGAGACACAGTGCATTCAGCTGCAACGGCAGGTTGGAGAGATGGAGGTGAGAGGTTAAGCAGGGGGGAGTGGGTGGCCAGACCGCTTTCCCTGGTCTCAGCCTGCCTGGAAGGATTTGGGGCAGAGCCCCTCCCCGTCGTTCAGGGGCCCTGCCTGTTTCCCTGCTCTGGGCTGACTCAGTTTAGAGCCAGGGTAGGGGCGGCACCATGACACATTACTCCATGTGGGCTGAATCAAACTCTGAACACACCCTCTCTTGCTTACTTCACTTCCCACCTCCCCACTTGTTCTGTTCTAGCACTGCAGCTTCATGGCTAGCCCTTCTCTCCTCAGAGCTGCTCCACTCTCCACGACTTCCCTGGTTCTTTAATGAACTTTTTCCTACCTAAGGACCCTGGCGCTTGCTGTTGTCTGCATGGATCATATCACATCTCTTCCTAGAGATAAATTTTCACTTGTTTCCTTGACCCGTGCAGTCTCTCTCTCATCTTCTGCTTTCCTTCGTGCCTCATCTCTTCCTCTGTGGGACTGTAAACTCCACGAGGGGTGCATGGCTCACCCCAGACCTAGGACTCATGGTCTCCTGCCTATGACCATGATTTCTTTACCCAATAATTTGCTCACCTCACTTACTTTTCTTCCACTCAGAATTGTGGTCAAGCTGCGAGGCTTGAGTTGGAAGGGACTGGGCCCTCAGAAGGGTCCAGTACTCCTGCCTGCTCAGTGCCAGTGCCTCAGTCCTCTGCTGGTCCACCCCCGAGTCATTTCTGGAATGGAGCATCTCTGACTCCAAGCAGAAGGCTTTCCAAAGCCCCAGCCCATAATATCAGTGGCAACCTCCAGCCCACTGCAGGCCTGTTCACATCTGGGCTGTGGGTGACAGCTACAGCTATGCCTGAACTATCTTCTAGGAATGTGGCAACCCGTGGGGCAAAGCCATAGCCTCACAACCAAGGGCACCCGTGACTCCAGCATGCATCTTTTATATGTTTATTGATTCGTTAATTGAACAAACCTGAAGTATCTCTCTATCCTGTTTGACACTGCCAGCCAGTATTAGGCTTGTGTCATCTGTACAAAAAGACACGGTCCCCACATGCATGGGGCTGACAGTCTACAGAAGCAGAGACATGTGACTGACAG
Source organism: Cricetulus griseus (assembly GCF_003668045.3). Lineage (NCBI taxonomy): Eukaryota > Metazoa > Chordata > Mammalia > Rodentia > Cricetidae > Cricetulus > Cricetulus griseus. The sequence continues at coordinate 19,180,869 of NC_048595.1, read as the reverse complement.
GATGTGGGTGTGCAGGGGATAAAGAAGTGGCCACAGTTGGGGGAGGAGCCACTGCAAGCAGATCTGGAAAGGGGGTGGGACTTGCCAGGGTCTAGGCAGAGGAAGAAGGCTCTGAGCGCCACTTTGTCTGGCTGTAGTGGAGGTCATGAGGAGAGGGAGAGGTCAGGCTAAAGGAGCCTCACTGTGGGCTCTGTTTGGAGGGAGTCTGTATGTGGGAGCAAACAAGAGCCATAGAAGAGAGTGTGGTCAGGGCTGGGTGCTGGGAACCTCACAGGTGTGCGGAGTAACAATGGTAGCGAAGCAGCCAGGTATTGGAGGGAGGAAACCAGCTGTGCTGAAGGACAGTAAGAACTAAGCCAAGGTTTCAGGAGAAGGCCTGACAGACACCCTCTATGTGGGACAAAGGTGGGGAGGAGAGGCCATGGTGGCTTGGGTTAGGGTGGGAGCATGAGTTGGATTGCCAAGGACGGTTGTGGCACTGAACTCTGTTGTGGGCAGTGCAGCAGAGGGGAGTGGGTCATGGAGGTTGGTAGCTAGAGAGGAGCTCCTTGCAGGATGGAGAGAGGTCTGGGGGTAGGGGGGGCTCAGGGAACTTTGGCATGAGTGGATTTGGGTGCTTGCTGGACATCTGCTTAGTTATGAGTGGACTCAAGCTCAGGGGCGAGAGCCACACTGGGTGTGGGTTTAGGTTCTGTCCTTATGTATGTAGGAGTGGAGAGAGTATGGTCAGGGCTGGGCACTAAGGAACCTCTCAGATGTGTGGGGTGGAAGTGACAAGGATGCAGTCACACATGCAGTCAGAGTTAGGGCGGAAGAGGTGAGACAGATGGCATCCGGGTGTGGCAGCAGCAGACAGTTGGTTACCACACCACACGCAGGTCAGTGAGCTGTGGGGGAGAGGAGCAAGTGTAACAGAAGCACAAACTACTCTAGCCAGGACCAGTGGCACACGCTGTTGGTCCCAGCACTCAGGAGGCAGAGGCAGGTGGATCTCTGAGACCAGCCTGATCTCCAGAGTGAGTGCCGGGACAGCCAGGGCTACACAGAGAAACCCCATCTGGAAACACCCCCAACACCAGATAAATAAATATAGGCAACTCCTCCTGGACCAGGAGATGACTCCGTCAGTGAAGTGTTTGCTTTGCAGGCATGAGGACCCTTGTTCTATCCCTAGAACAATCATCTCTGGGGAAACAGAGTCAGGCAGATCTCTGGGGCTCTCTAGCCAGCCTTGGATTCAGGCAAGGCCCAGGCCATTGACTGAAAAACACCAAGATGGACAGTGCCTGAAGGAGAATGGCCTTGCTTGTCCTCTGGACTTCACATACCAGTGCATATGTGTGTGCACACCAGCACACACCTGGAATCACAGGCATATGAACATACACACACACAAAGTCAGAACGTCAGGAAGAAGAGGGAGGCTCACTCCTGTAGTGCAAGTGTCCCTGCCTCCTCATGCTCAGGCCAGGCCCACACAGTCCACAGACTGAGTTATTTTATTTATTTATTTATTTAGATTCTTTAATTACTACTCATATTTACATATCCACCCCCTCTCCCCCCACTGTGTTCTTGAGTCGTGTGCTGTGCTAAGTACTTGGCGTGAGAGTCTTACTGTGCACAGTGAGACAGGTGTTGTCTTGTCCCCTCATAGAGAAGGGGCCTGCTGCTCTAGGAGCTCAAAGGCTTGCAGGGTCACAGGCTGGAAGCAGCCAGGGTCTCCAGCACATCCTTTGTCCAGGCCACTCTGGGCTGAGGACAGGCGGTGGAGGTAGGGTCAGACTGGGGATGCTCGCCATGGAAATCGGGTAGGTGGTCCCACACCACCACATCTTAGCTCTTCTGCCTACAGCGGTTCCTCAGTGACTATGGCTTGCAGTGGGTGGGCGAACCCATGGACCAGGAAGACTCAGAGGGAAAGATAGTCTCTGGAAATGATGATCAGGACTGGATGAAGGCCAAGAAGTTCTGGAAGCCAGGTAGAGTAGAGCATCTGCCCTGGCCCCCTTCCAGCAGCTTCCTGTTAGCCTGCCATTCTTCCAGAGCCCTTTGTTTCAAGCTCTGGCCTACCAGCATTGGGGTGGGGGTGGGGGATGCTGGGTTACCCAACACCTTGCCCTGACTCAGGGAAAGAAAAGCCAAGGTCTCCATCCCTGGTCTCACTTCTGTTTCTACCTGCTCATCTACCAAGGGCTACAGAGACCCAGACTTACTAGACATCTGATGCTTTGTTTGTTTGTTTTGGCTTTTTGAGACAGGGTTTCTATGTATAGTAGCCCTGGCTGTCCTGAAGCTCACTCTGTAGACCAGGCTGTCCTGGAACTCACTCTGTAGACCAGGCTGTCCTCAACAATGAGATCCGCCTGCCTCTGCCTCATTTTTCATGTTTACCCACTGATACTTAGTGGACCCCCAATCCACCTTGTCCTTAGATTCAGGTCCATAGAGCTGTTTCCAAAGTGGGGCCCATTTTCTTCAGTGGAGAAGTTTCATCCCTCGGCTCCAGAATCGAACTCAGACCCTCATTTCTATTCCATCACCTGTTCCGGGTGGCTTGTTGCTTGGGCAAGCCACTTCCCTGAGTTCATCAACAAAATGGGACACACATTCTTACCCTCGGGGGTTTTACAAGGAGTAAATGAGTCAAATATGGAGCCCCTTGCATGTCATGCTTGTTCCCAAGTTTTGAAGAAAACAAGTGCCCTGGGAGGCAAAGCATCACTCCCACAGGGATTGTAGAAAATGACAACAGTGTTAATGTCAGAAGAGTCTTTCTGGTTAAAAAACAGATTCTAGGGCTGAGGGCATGGCTCAGTTGGTAGGGTGTTTACCCATAGTTTGTGAAGCCTGGGGTCGCTTCCTGGCACCTGGTAAGCCAGGCATGGTGATGCATACTTGCAGTCTCAACACCCAGGAGGATCAGAGGTTAAACACTGTCCTCTGCTATGTAGAAGTTCTGAGGACAACATGGGCTACCAGAGACCGTATCTCAAAGACAAACATGGGGCTGGAGAGATGGCTAAGGGTTAAGATGCTTGCAGTTCTTCCAGAGGACCTGAGTTCATTTCCCAGCACCCATTTCTAGAAGCTTTTCATTCTTGGAACTCCCTCTTGTCTCAGGGACTAGCCTGATTCTGTACCCTGAATTCTCTGCTGCCAGCGCTGGCTTCTTGCTGCCTCATTTCTGGGATATCACTTCCCACAGACTCCAGTGGCAGGAGAGCCAGAGCTCAATTTGGGGCCAAAGGGAGTGATTGGAATGCTCTAGATCCAGAACTTTTGCCCGAGGAAGGAGTCCCAGATTCTCTATGGAGGGGGCTGGTAGAGGGGAAGCCTAGAAAGGGCACCGTCTCTAGTTGGACCCCTGGCCTCTCACCAGGATACAAACATCACATTGGTTGCTGCGCCAGTGCTCCAGGGGACAGTCCTGCTCTGGTCATAACACACACCTGGCACTGGGCCTTGGGGATGAGCACATCAGTAGGCCTGGTGCTCTTCACTCTCCCCTCTTTCCTCAAATTCCCACCCTCCCCACACATTGCTGACCTGCCTCTTGCTAGGCCCCTAATTCACCCCTAGCCTTCTGCCCAAATCCCAAGCCCCTGAATCTGGGTTTTAGCTTCTCAAATTCCTGGGTCAACACTGGCAGCCTGATTGGTTTGCCCCTGGGTAGACATGCTTCTCCCTACTCTTGCTTCTGTCTCAAACTCTAGCCTCTCCAGCAGATCCCCACAGATACCTGGGCTGTACCATTGATGTGCCAGCCTCTCATAGGAAGGATCTGCTGGAATGGGGGATTTAAAGGCTCAGGCTAGGTGTTCTAGGGGTGACAGCGGGACCTGAAGCCAATGTCTTTTCCACTGGTGATGCCCAGCTGCATGTGGCACAGTGCTTGGCAGATAGGCCGGAGTATGTGTGCCTGCGCAAGGAAGGCTATGGTGCCTGGTGTATCTGGTACTGTCAGTCCACTGGGACAGAGCAGCCCTAAGCTCAGTGGTAGGGGTCCAGGTGAGGGCTACAGGCATCAGGAAAACATGCCCTGGTTGCAGGTGTGCTCTGGAACCACCTAGAGCCTCAGCATCTCTCTGCTCAGGCTCTTCTGAGGAGCAGAGAGCATGCAGGTAAGTGGCCTGACGGGCCCCGGCTGGCAGAATTGTGGTAACTGTGGCAGTTTCCTGACGCTGGAGGCTATGGGTTGGGTTAGGGTGTCGGGAACTGGGGCCGTGGGCCTGAGAGGGGGAGCATCTCTAGCACCAAAGCAGCAACTTGTCCTCCCAGCGAGCCTTCAGGGCCCACTACTCAGGCCAGCTGTGCTCCCGCAGCGAGCTCTGCAGTACACACAGGGTCTCTTTGTAGCTGCTATTGTCACTGTCACCCTAACTCCTCTCGGTGTACTGTAATGCTTGCCTCTAAGAGTCATTAGTAGACAAGTCCACTGACTTGCTTTTCTTACCTGTCCATCCCACAAAAGGGACATGTCTCTCCATTGGCTAAGCCAGACCTGAGACTTCCTTTTTGGCCTGTGTTCCCTTGTGTGGTAACTCCCAGCACACCTCTCTCCAAACGAAGGCTCTGTTGAGCTGTTGGGTAAGGCTCACTGACTTAACAGCTACCTACACTGGCCACACCAGGCTCCTCTTGTCTCATCCCTGGGAGCCCTATCTCCCCTTCCTGTCCATTGCACCCGATGGCAGCCCAGCCCATCCTACCTACTCTGCCCTCTTCCTGGCCTGGGCCAGGTTTCTTTTACTTTTCTAGGCAGTTCCCCACTTCCCTTCACTTCCTCTGTCTTCCACCCCCCACACCTCCCACACCCCTCACAGAATTTCTCTGTAGCCCCAGCTGTCCTGGCACTCACTCTGGAGACCAGGCTGTCCTTGAACTCGCAGAGATTCACCTACCTCTGCCTCCCAAGTGCTGGCATTAAAGGCACCTGGTCGGTCCCCATCTCTTTTCTTGGTTATGCAAATGCTCTGCTACAGTCCCTATCCTCCAGGCCAGCCTTCTGAAGCAAACTTTTGCTGTCAGTATTTCTTAGCATTGTCCCAGGGATTCCAGTCTGTCCCCTTGCCCCACTGCCCACCCCATGTATGTCCCTGGCCCTGAGGTAGCTTGCTTTGGACAGCCGCATTGGCGCCATTCTATGGCAGATCTCCCCTTTCCTAAAGCCGTAGGAAGAGGTACTGGGCCGGCCTTATGGGAGATATTTTCTGGTTGTTGTTGTGTTTTTGTTTTTAGGTTTCCAAATTGGCCTTAAACTAATTGTGATGGACACCAGTGTCACATCATTGCCGGGCAGGGGGTGGAATGCAGTTGAAAGTGTGTTTGCTGCACATTCATGAGGCTTAGTTCCCAGCATCATGTAAACTGGGCTGTTGGTGTGCACAACAGGGAAGACAGGTCAAGCCCAGACAGAGACGGGGGCAGGCACAGCCCTTCAGATAGTGGCCACTGCTGGGGAGAAAGAAAGGCTGTCAGAGGGCCTATGGCTCATCAGCTGCAGAGACAGCAGGAAACACAGCCCCTGCACCTGTACTTCCACTAGGGGGAGAGCAGTTGGGTGCCCAGCTCCCTGACCCACATCCTGCCACAACTCAGCTGTCCTGGTGAAAACAGCTTTCAGAGAACCACAGCCAATTGTGTGTTGGAGGCTTTCACACTAGGGGCCGGGGCCCCAGCCAGCATCCCTCCTGCCCACCACCCTTCTCTTCTGGCTCCTTCATGGCTGTCCTAGTTATTTTGTCTGCACCCTCTACAACTCTGCACAGCCATGTGCAGAGCTTCCAGAGGAGCTAGAGCCTGGCAGACTCAAGAGTGTGCAACCCAGAAATAGTTATTCCCGTCCAGCAGCTGGCCCAACATCCTAGCGGCCATCCATCCCCGCCCCTGCCCTCCCTCTCCTGATGATGAGCTGGGTCCCAAGTCCCATACCTTGCCAGGTGGCCTGGGATGAGTCACTTTTCATTTTTCTGATATTGTTTCCTAATGCATATGGTAGAGATTAAACAGCTCTGGCCTCCCAGCCTTGGGGTTGGCCTGAGGACCTTGTACAAGGTAGATCTGGTGACCAGCGATTGAACATGGACAGTTCAGGTTGTTCCAAGTTAGCTCTCATGTGGCCATTTCCTTGGCACCTTATAGCCACCCTGGGAGGCCAACACTTGGCATCTCATTCTAGCCCCAAGCATTGTGGTAAGGCCACACAGGAAGAAGTGCAGGGGCTGGAATTTGAACCTTGAAAGCTTTGAGCTGAGATCTTTGCCAATCCGGTGCCTGGCACAGATCCAATATCAAACTTTGCTTTTGTTTGTAATGCTGTGCATTTCTAAGAAGCTACTCAACTCTGGCCTCAGTTTCCCTCTCTGAAAATAGAAAGGAGTATAACTCTTACAGTGTAGGATCCTAAGCAGAGGAAATGGGGTGATGGATATTAAGTCCTTGACCCAAAGTCAGTGTCCTGCTAGGTATGGTGACACTCATGCAATCCCAGCACTTGGGATGTGGAAGTAGGATTAGAAGGAGTTCAAGGTCATCCTCACTACAAAGTTCAAGGCTACATGGACCAGGGCTCAAATAAACAAAAAGTTCAAAGTAAGTATCCAATAAAAGATAGCTGTCTTTGTTACCTAGTGCAGTTACTCTTTTCTTTCAGGAACCCAGGCTTCTGCTCTGTGTGGGAGCCCCCCCCCCCCAGAAGTCAGAGCTGCCAGGATACACGGCAGCCACAGAGGCTCATGGGCATCTGTTTCTTTTTGTCAGGGGATTCTTTTGTACCCCCTGAGGTGGACTTTGACAGACTGCTGGCCAGTCTGCAGGATCTGAGTGAGCTGGTGGTGGAGGGAGAGGCCCAAGTGACACCAATGCCTGGTGGGGCGCAGTTCCGTACCCTAGAGCCCATCCCAATAAAGCTCTACCGGAATGGCATGATGATGTTTGATGGGCCCTTCCGGCCCTTCTACGATCCCTCCACGCAGGTAGGATGGGGCTCTGGGATCCACACCTGTTCTTCACCCCTGCTTGGAGATGGTGGAGTCCACTCACTGTACTGGCTTGCCCTCCTCAAAGGACACAGGCCCCACCCCTCCAGTCTTGGAGTTCTCAGTATTTCCAGAATATGATGCTTAGGGCAGGCCAACCAAACAGGTAGCAGGTTTGGCATAGCATGGCACAGCATGGCTACAGACCTGTTCACTGTCCTGCAGCGCTGCCTCCGGGACATACTGGATGGCTTCTTTCCCTCAGAGCTCCAGCGGCTGTATCCTGATGGAGTCCCCTTTAAGGTAACCAGTGGCTCCTCAACCCACCCCTTCCCTGTGTGGATTTGGAGAGAATGGGATAGCTTGCTCAGGGATCAGCCATCCTAAGAGGGAGCCATCCACTCAGGGGACCCAGTCAGGATGCCCTGCAGGAGGGTGAGGGAGCAGTGTGAGGAGGCTGTCAAGGCCAGAGCGGCCATGAGGTCCCCCAAGCTGAGCAGCAGACAGTGCCCTCTGCTGGCATCTTGAAGGTACATGGTTGGTGGTGGGAGCACTACTCTGCCCACCCTCCCCAGCATTTAGGGCACTGGTGACATTCTGGGGTTCTTGACTATAAAGCACAGGGGGCTTACTTTACCTCAGAAGCTTCTGAAACCACGTGGTTGGGGCGGAAAGCAGGACATGAGTTGCAAACACTGAAAAGAGGCAGTCCAGGCTGGGCTGCAAGGACAGGAGAAGAGCCCATGTGTTGGCAGGGCTGAGGGAGGTGAAGGTTGTCATCCTGGGGACCAGGAGGAAAGCAGGCTCGGGAGGAGGGTTATCTCCTCAGGGAGGGTGTGTGCCACCGTAACACAAAAGACAGCGTGAGTCTTAACAGCCTTGGAGCTGCCTTGACAGGGCAATGGTGACCTGCAGTGGTAGTGTCTGCCTTGCAGACTGGACAAGAGCAAGGCTCTGCCCTACCCTAACATTCATTCCCTGTGTGGCCACCTTTCAGTGGGGGCGGGGGTCGTCAGTGCTATGGCTTCAGCTATTAGTAAGGTGCTTGCACAAACAGGGCCTGAGGTAGCAGCAGCAGCAGCAACTGTGGTTCTCTGGCATTAGACGGCCCCTTGGGTTGTTCTTGAGGCCTCTGGGCAAACGGGTGGGGGTGAGGTTACAGGGCTGAAGAGTTGGGCTCCCTGCTTCTGTGGCCCTTCCTTCTTGCTAGGTAAGCGACCTGCGCAATCAGGTTTACCCAGAGGACGGGCTGGGCTCATTCCCAGGTGAGGGTCGTGTGGTGGGCCGGCAGAAAGTTCGCAAGGCCTTGGACAGGGTGGAGGATACTTCAGGTAAGTTGGCCCCCAAGGTTGGCTGGGGGGCTGTGTAGAGCAAGCTCCAGGTGGCCTCTACCAGCACTTACTGTCCCTCCTGGGCCAAGGCTCCCAATACCCTCCCTGCAGGCTCCAGGATGACTGCTGAGAAATTTCTGAACAGGCTTCCCAAGTGTGTAATTCGACAAGGCCAGGTGATTGACATCCGGGGCCCCATCAGGGACACCTTGCAGGTGAGGCCTGCCCTAATTACCCAGCTTTCTCCAGGGGGATTTTTATCACCAACCCTGGCTCAGCCTACAGTGTCTTGTCCAGAGGCTCAGACCTATAGGCCCCAAGTAAAGGCCAGAATGGCAAGTTCACCCTCAGAACAGTGTCGGATCTCTGTGGAGTTGGTGAGGACTCCATGCTCTACCCTATAGGCAGCTGGCGTGGCTACAGTGGAGGGCGTGGGGATACCCTTGAGCTTGGCCTTGGTGCTCCTTAGTTGTCCCACAGGCCTCTCGCATGCCATGAGTCCACTATCTTGTCTTCACTCCCGTTCTTCCTTCCCAAGTCACCACCGGAGAAAAGGTTCACCAGACTCCTCCCCTTCACCTGAGTTGTCTTGTTCCGTCTAGCCACCACTGGAGCTCCTCTCTGCAGCCCACCACCTGAGTCTAGGCTGCAGAGTGTGTCACAACCTTCTGTGCTGGCCTTCCCACCTCATCCCTGCTCCTGCTAGCCATGTGCCCCAGTAGCCTTCTCTGTTGGAACTGTCTGGGCATTCTTGGAGGAAGCCACGACCCTTATCCTGGCATCGAGAGTGCATTTTGTATCAGTGTCCCCCTCATATCTAGCCTTTCCTGTCTGACTGGGTTCCTTGCTTCAAGAGCTGTAAACTGCTGGCAGGCTCGTGACTCCTTCAGGTTCCTGTTGGTCAGGACATTTGGGCTGTAGGGAGTGTCCCTGTCCCGTTCCATCTCACATGCCTGTTACTCATCCTTCAGACTCAGCTCAGGTGTCTTCCCTGAACCCAGGCTAGGTTAGGTCCCCAGGCGTGGCCACCATTTGGGTGGCCTCGTCTCCCACACTGGATTGGGAGAATGGTGGTGTTGCCTTCCAGAGCCTCCTTCCCTTTACACAGAACCCCCCAGCTCTTTGGCTCGGTGGTCTCATCCACCCCTGCTCAGGAATGAGCCAGTCCTCTCTAAGGGTGGAGGAAATGATGTAGGTGGGACCTAGGTCTCCGACCACTTTTCATGGCTGCCTTCCAGAACTACTGCCCACTGCCTGCCCGGATCCAGGAGATCATAGTGGAGACACCTGCCTTGGCTTCTGAGCGGCAGAGGTGAGGGCTGGGCAGAGGTGAGAGCAGGGTAGAGGGGAAAGGGCCTGGGAGCACTGAGGGCCTGTGGACCTGCAGGAGCCAGGAGTCACCGGACTCGCCAGTGCCTGCGCTCTCCATGCTGCGCATCCGGTCAGAGAACGGGGAGCAGGCCTTCCTGCTGATGATGCGGCCTGAGGACACTGTCGGTGACCTGCGAAGCCTCCTAGCACAGGCCAGGTGGGTACAGGGCACGGCGAGGGGGCTGCAGGAAGGAAGTCCTTAGCCTCACGGCCCAGCTTGATGGACTCTGATGGACACCCAGGGACATGGATCCGGCCACCTTTGAGATCTTCAGCACCTTCCCACCCATGGTCTACCAGGATGACACACTCACACTGCAGGCTGCAGGCCTGGTTCCCAATGCAACACTTCTGTTGCGGGCTCCGAGAGCCCTGCTGTCGAACCCCAGCTTTGGTACTGGTTCTGGCCCTCACCCTGGCCCAGGCTCACTTCCCTGAATAAAGTGCTGCCCCCGATATCATGAGCTCCACAAGGCTCTCTAGACAGGGCTGTCCAGAGGGGAAGGCGGTACAGACACTTAGGCCTGTAACTGGAGCCCCAGCTGGCGTAGCTAAGGGCTCTTTGTCCCCTGGGTTCCCTTTTCTCTCAAGTTGTGCTAAGTAGATCCTCTCGAGGTAGTGGCTGGGTTGATATTCTCTGCCTCAGCAGGGGCAGGGGAGCCTCACTGGGAGTCAGGCCTCTGGCGACAGACACACACATGTAGATCCCCATGCTCAGGCAGACACTTTCTGCATACCGTGTATAAAACCCCACCACAACTACCCCCATGTTCAATCTGATACAGCTGCAGCTAGCTGTACACCTCCCACGACACCCACACTGAATCGGTCTTCACCCCACCAAACAGTCCTGGGGCAGCACCCTCACTGTCAGGCAGATGAACATCAGAACCTGCTTGGGAAATTGAGGGTGTCTCAACTACCATGTCAAGAAACTGCATGCCAACCATGGTCATGTGCTGTCAGACACACACACACACGCACGCACGCACGCACGCACGCACGCACACACGCACACACACACACACACGCAGCCCACATTGTAGCACAGCCAGAACCACCACCAAGCCCAGCGGGTCCCTAGGACACCATAACCAGGAGACTGCACCAGTGGAATGGGCATTTAATTGTCTCTAGGATGCTCCCAGGACGGGGACTGCGGGGCCTTTGGCAGAGCTCTGGCTGATGGAACTAACAAATACCCATCAGACAGCGCCAGGCAGGGAGGTAGCCCCAAGGCCTGGCAAGGGACAGCCAGCATCAGGGCTTTGCTTAAGACAGTCTCTGACACACCAGTTGGTGAGTAAGGAATGTTGCCTCTGAAGGAAGGAGGGTACAGAAAGGGCTTGGGTTTGCAGGGAGGAACTCCAAGGTCAGATTAGGGAAGACGCAGAGTTGGTCACAAGGTCCTTCATGGCCTGGTGAGGAGTTGGGTAGACTGTGGCCTACTCAGGCCAGCTTCAGGAACTCTTGCAGTGTGTTCTGTTCCACGGCCTCCACGAAGAGTTCATAGTCCTGAGAGAGGGGGCAGTCGTCACCTGAGTGCAGGCACATGGGACCCTGCTGCTTTGTCCAGGTCTGACCCAGGCTGCAGTCCTCCAACACCTCCCAGACCCCAGACCCCATACCCCACAGTACTGGTCCCCGTTGACAATCTGGGGTGGGGTGGCCTTGGGGTTGCCTGCCAAGGATCGCATCTCATCTCGCAGGGCGTTGTCCTGGGAGATGTCCACTAGCTCGTATTGGATTCGCTTCCCGTCCAGGATGCGGGTCACTTCACTCTGCTGGGACTTGATCTAGGGGCAGATTGACAGGGTTGGCAGGCAGGCTGGAAGATTTATGGTAGGAACTCTGGTCCGGTGTTAGCAGGAGCTTTTGTCTTCCTGCCCACTCTATGGGGGAGATTTTGGCTACTAGGGGATGGGAAGGGTCCAAGGATGAGAGGGATCGCCTGCAGGAGTCTGAGAAAAAGAAGCTGGTCAAGTTCTAGGTAAGTCAGAGAAGCTGCAGGGCCGGGCCCTACGGGGGAAATACCCTCCTCCACAGCCTCACAGTGGAGAGGAAGCGGGCATTAAGGAGGGGTGTGTGTGTGGGCAATAGAACGGGTGAGCCCAAAACGGGGGATATGAGTGGGCAGCTCATGCCGGGGATGCCGAAGGATCCCTGGGGGGGGGGGGTTCGGGCTGGGCCGCGTCCCCCGGACTAGACTTGGGAGGCCATACCCCGCACCTCGCTGCCTCCATCGTGGGGGCGGCTCCCGGGCGCCGGTCGGAGCACAGGGAAACGGCCCGCCTTCCCCCGGCGCCGGCCCAGGCACACACTTACTTCACGAGAGCCGGTGACCGACGTGCTGTAGACGCGCAGACCACTCATGCTGCAGGAAGGGGACACGCAAACCAACCGAGAGATGGTAGGAGCGGCAGCTGCACGCTAGGAACGACGCTGCCGCCGCGCTTGGGAGCGGTTTCCTTCCTGCTCCGCCCGCGAGTCAGTGCGCTCGGGGCCAATGAGCTGCGCAGGCGGGCAAGGCGGGGCCTGCACGACACCGCCCTGCGCGGTTGGCTCCCCTCCCTGCCCTGCTCTGCTCCGTGGCGTGGAGCCCGGAGGACCCCAGTCCTCAGTAGCTGCTTGGCTGCATTCAGCCCTTTCTGACCTGGGGCTCACGGCGTGTGGCAAGGGAGGGACCAAATGGCAGAAAAGGCCGAGAAGGCAGGCAGAACTGTTCAGCTGAAAGCTTCTCCCATTTTACCTGGGTTTTGCTCATCCAGTACCCAGCGCAGTGCCACCCTCGTCTCCAGGAGGCGAGGCTGTTTTCAAGCTTAGGAAACTGCAGCAAGGGTGGGAGTGGGATGGTGGAGGCGCGGGAAGAGCAGTGCTGGCAAGACACGTTCCCTAAAGCACCTCTGGGCTCAAACAGGCTCTGACTAGAAAGGGTGGTGGCTGTTAACTGGGGCCACACCCATCAAGGAACCAGATGGAGGCGGAGGTAAGAAGCGGCAGGGCAGGACAGCTCACTTAACTAGTGTGCAGGAGGCAAAGGCATCTAAGCCGCTCTCCAAATGGCCCTTGGGAGATCCATAGCTAGTTTTGGGGTGGTCCCAGTTCAACTCTACCGTCATGCTGCAAATAACACGTCACAGCTTTCAATATTAGGAATTCAGCTGATCATTTGGAAAGAGTCTAGCACCCATCCCAATTTTTTGGAGCAAGTAAGTGGTTAGGTTCACTATTCCGCTCCCCCCCCCCCCCCAGTAGAGCCAGGGCTACACAGGTATTGTTAAGGGCCCAGGAAGCCAATCCTGCCTTCTGAGGCAAACTGCCTATCTGGTTATGGGGAAGTCACTTCCTCAGAAGCCATAGAAACCCAGAAGCTGTTGACTTCTCTTGAGGTCTGTCGCAACTTTGTAGTGCTGACTGGCTGGTGGGGGGAGCTCTCTGCAATAGAGTGGGGGGCAGAGACCTCTTTTGTCCCCACACAAAGCAGAAGTGGGAAGAGATTTAGAAACCAAGCTGGATCTGCCTAAAGTTGCTCTGACCTAGTCTTTGGCTCCACAAGCCAAAGTGAGGGCTGGGCAAGGGATTCTGGGAGGCAACAGGAAACCGAAGCATCTGTTAAAATGTTTTATTCTGTAATCAAAATAGGCAATACAAACCAGTCGACATAACAAAGATTCATATAAATAACTTTATAAACTTTATGAAGAAAAAAATACCCGTGAGCATGGAGGCTGGGCTCCCAGTGACATAGGGTGGACTCCAAACAGGCAGCTCTCTGGTTTTAGGAGGCAGGATCCCAGAGGCTGAGGGGATAGGCAGCCAGGTGTGGCTGCTCTGAAAGGTAAACCACCCATAAATAAAATACAAACGTATGAATGAAAACACTTGAAAAGAAGGCCACTCAGGCCCCCCAGGAGGTCCAGGATACTTTTAACAGCCCAGAGGCTTAGCCAAAGTCCCATCTTGGCTGCCTCTGCATCTCCCAAACTATGCTCCTCATACATACAGGGCCCCTAGCTCCAAACCAAAGGAGGTTGAGGACTGGCCCAACAACCAGATAAAACTAAGACCATCCCTAAATCAGGAGGCAAGAAAACCCATAAAGCCAAGGGTCCAAAGGCCCTAGCGAAACACAAACCACCAGGAAACACTGAACACTTATCTTAGAGCTGACCCTCACTAGGAGCTCTAACTTTCAAGGTCAGAGAGGGGAAAGGAAAGCCCCCCAATCCCAAACAAGAGGCACGAATCAGAGGGCTGGTTACAGCCCCAGCCTTGGGAAGGGGTGAGCAGCTTGACAGTTGCCCTGTGGTCTTCTGGGGGAAACTGTCCAACCAAGGAACCACAGGGCAATCACAGAGAAGTCTGCACTCAGGCACCCCAAATGGGGCTACCTGGAAGGCCCAAGCCAAGGAGAAAGGCTATGCTGACCACATGTCAGGGCTCCAGGGGACATGCGGTGGCCAAGAGTTTCCTGTAACACAACAGCAGGCAGGCTGAGGAGCCCTGCTGTAGGCCCCAAGCCAGCAATCCTAGTGGGGACTTTGCTAAGGGGGAGATAACCCTGAGGCCTCTGTGGGAACAGCCCTGAGGAAGCAGGTTACCTGAGAAAACCCAGAAAGCCAGCTGAGTTCCCAGGAAGGCTGGTACACGGGGCCTGAGTTTTTTAAAAGGTGTTACTCCTACTTAACCTTTAGGCCTTTGGTAATAGAGCATCAGTAGGACCAAGGTATAGAGTAGGAATGAACATGGGCCTTCATGGAGGATGAAGTGGGGAGTTGAGCAGCCTCTTTGCTTCTGATGTCAGGTTAGGGCTGGGAACAGTTTGTGAGGACCTTATCAGTTCCATCTACAAAAAGGTTAATTAGTAACTCAGCCTTTGAGAGTAAGAAAACAGGTAAAACATAACCCAGTAATAAGGCAAAGCCAGTGTATAGCACAACAGGCAGGCTTCTCACATCAACCCTGGCCCCAGATACAGGGTCTCCCCTCTGGGTGCTGCAGCAGAAGGCAGGATTGTCAGGGGAGGAACCTCTGGTGAGGCTAGTAACAGCCAGGTCCTCTCTGGCCCTCCTCACTGTGTGGCACAGTTTTCTCCCATGTCCTGGGCATATCTGTCTGATAGGCTGGTCCTTAAGTCTTCAATATCGTGACGCAGCTGTTGAACCTCTTCTAGTTTTCTTCTGACCACATCTGGCTTCTGCAAATCTAGCTGAGTCCCTGGGTGCTGGGTGGCTGAAGAGAAGATTTGAAGAATGTTGGTAAATCACGATTGCAACTTTATGAGGAATGGGCAAGACGAATAGCAAGGTTTTTATTTTTAATGTGCACTGGTGTTTTGCCTGAATGTACGTCTGTATGAGGGTGTCAGATGTTGGAGTTATAGACAGTTGTGAGCTGCCACGTGGGTGCTGGGAATTGAACCCGGGTCTCCTGGAAGAATAGTCAGTACCCTTAACCCCTGAGCCATCTCTCCAGCCCAAATAATAAGCAGTTCTTAAAGAACCATGATCTTAGGACACAGCTTTCCCCCCTCCATTACTGAGGACTGAGCCAGGGCTTTGCTTATTCTAAGAACTTAACTACAAGCTACAGCTCCAAACTTAGAACACACAGGCTGTCAGAGGAATAAAGAGGGCAAGGGAGACACTAAGTCTGCTAGCAACCACTGGGTGTGGGGCTGGGAAACGTAGGAGACCTGAAGATCTAAAGCTAAATGGCATCTTCCCTGTCCCCACTTTTCAGACAGGACACCTTTAAAGAACAAGCTGGTAGCCAGGTGGTGGCGGCACATGCCTTTAATCCCAGCACTTGGGAGGCAGGCAGAGGCAGGTGGAGCTCTGTGAGTTTAAGGCCAGTTGGTCTACAGTCAGAGTTCCAAGACAGCCAGGACCACAAAGAGAAACACTATCTTGGGGGGAAAAAACAAAACAAAAAACAACCTAAGCTGGGAATAGTGAGCTGAGAATCTGTTGCCTGAAGCCTACTTTCTGTTTGCCTTCTGTGCAAACATCCTCTAAGGAGGCCTGTTTGTGAAACACTTAATGAACACTTACTTTGACAACACCCACAAGGCAATGACCAGGCTACTGCACCTGGTTCACAATTACCATAAGGACAGCAAAGTTGGATGGATGAGAGAATGAAGGCACTTTTGATGACTCACAATGAATGCCTAGGAGCAGAGAGAGGTTAGGGTTGTGGCCCTGGGCCCTCTGGGTCACAATGCTGCAGACAGCTTGCAGATCTTGAAGGCAAATGGCCAATTCCTGGTGCAGCTCATATGCCAGTTGGGCTGTGTCTGGTGAAGATGTGGACCCTGGTTGGGCCTGGCGCAAGTGCTCTTGCAGCGTCAGATTCTTCTCAATCAGGTCCTGATTTTGCACTGAGAGCTAAGCAAACAGGTGGACAAACAAACTGATTAAGACCAAAAGGAAGGCAAGGATCTGTGTATCTAAATGTGCATGGGTGTGAAGGAGAAATTTAGTCACAATGTTCCTCCCCATTGTTACCCACACAGGCTTGGTGCCACCTTCCCCTCCCTGAAATCCCTCTTTTCCCTCTACAAATACTAGCTCCTCCTGTGTGTAGGCTGAGCCCAGGCCCTAGGGACCCAGCACTGGAAAGGAAACTATTCCTCAGCAGGATCTGAGTCATTAGCTTCCAGGTTTCGGTCCAGGAACCAGAGATGCTCTCACCCCCTAGGAACTCTATCTGAAGTCAGTCTTTCAGCCAACTCTGTTAGCCAGGCTATTAGAGCTGGCTTAACGTGAACAGTGAAATCTGAGTAGACACTGCTTTCAATCTCACCCTGTCACCCTGACAAAAGCGGCCACCAGCCAGCCCGATAAAGGCTGCCAGAAGAGGGGCAAGGGAGACAGTAAGACTGCTTGCTAACAGCTACTGGGTGTGGGGCTGGGAAAGGTAAGAGACCTGAAGATCCAGAGCTTCGAGAAAGGCATCTTGCATATCCCCTCCCCCCATTTTTGAGACAGGGTATTATCACACAGCCACATAACCCAGCATGGCCTCATAACTTCCTACATAGCTGAGGATGATCTTGATCTTCTGATCCTCCTGTCCCCACCTTCCAAGTGCAGGGGTCACAAGTATATACCATTACAACTAGAGCTCAGGGCGTCATGTACGCAAGGCAAGTGCCCTACCAATTGAGCTCCATTCCCTAACCCATCTTTGCTTGTTTGTGTGATACAGGGTAGCTCTGGCTTATATGGAACTCACTATGTAAACCAGACTGGCTTTGAACTTGTAGTCATCACTTCCCTCCCTCCAGGGAGGTAGAGTTCTAGCATCCTGCATTTCAAGCTCTCACTGTACTACAGCTAGGCTTTCCTATGCAGAGTAGCTATTTATGTAAGGCTGTCTTTGCCTTCCCTCTTCCTGTGAGTCTCCCCTCTTCATCCCCTACACCTCTGGTCTCTGCCCTTCACCCACACTGGGCCATTTAACAATCCTAATTCTGGAAGATGTCTTCCTAGGCACTTGGCCAGTGAACTCAGTGGGCCCTACTAACAACTCTATTTACTACGTAAGTACCACCATGTCTTCATTCATTTTAGGGTTGTTTGTGTATGAGACATGCCTTCAACTCAGCCTCAATCTCCCAGGTGCTGGGATTACACATACGTAAAGCCACACCCTGCTCCCTCAGTCTTCTCAACCTCTCCCACCTCCAATCCCAAACCTGTGAGTTCAGGAAGACTGAGTTGGGAGGGAGAAAAGGAGGGGATCCCACATCTAAAAAGCATTCCTGGGTCTCTTTGGCCACTCTAAAACAGGCCTAGGGCCTTGAACGCACAGGATAATGTTACTACCCATTCTTTTGCTAAGAAGTTCAGAGCCCCTTCCACACTCCTGTAGGGTTAAGGATGGGTGGGCAAATGGAGAAACCAGATTGGTGGAGGCTCTATGGAACTAGACAATGCTTACCTCCTTCACAGCTGTGCGCATCTGCTGCAGGGCGGTCTCCCTCCGCTGAGCCTCCTCTTTCAAAGCCTGGCTTATTCCTTCTTCTTGAGCCAGTTCTTGCTTTAGGCTCTGAAGACCACATAGTGAGATGTTGTGCAGAACACACCCAGGTTAATAAGTCTGATTTGGATGGTATCACTTCTCACGTGGGCTACACAGTGACGCGACACCCCATCACACAGCTGCTTTCAGGGTTATTATGAGAAGAGCTCAGACCTGTTACTTTCCAGTGTTCCTTTAACCAGTGGTTCTCAACATTCCTAATGCTGCCACCCTTTAATACAGATCCCCATGTTGTGGTGACCTCCAACCATAAATTTATTTTTGCTGCTATTTCATAACTGTAATTTTGCTACTGTTATGAATCACAATGTAAATATCTATATTTTCAGATAGGCTTAGGTGACCCCTGTGGAAGGGTCATGACCCAAAGGTCAAGAACCACTGATTTAAACCCTTTCATGAGCCATTAACAACCCAAACCCTGGCATTTTAGAAGTTCACCAGGTGTGACTACTTACTTCCTGACAACAAGAACTGAAGGAGGGGACGACACAGACACAGCTGTGAAGGCAGGCCTGTGTGAAAGTCAGAGGCTCATGTGTCTTATCTTAATTCCTCCCCACCTTATCTTGCATCTGGCTGACTCCCAACACAGGAATTACAGCTGGGCTGCCACACTCACTCTGCACTGACATGGCTGCTGGAGTCTCAACTCTGATCCTGACACACAAGAAAGCGCCTTTTCTATAATCCATATCACCAGCCCCTGGTGTAAAACCTTTTAGAGTTCAAAAAACCTGAGTGAACCTATTTCACTCAAGATTTCTCAGAGAATGCAAGTAATAAACATTCCTACTCTGGCCCAAAATAGGAACCGGGAGTCTTTTCTACTCCTCAAAGCCCTGTTCCTGTCAGTCACTGATTCCTTCTAAGTGTCTCTTCCATCCGTCTCCATCCATCTCTTTCCTGTCGCCAAGCCTTATGCCACGTTCCCCATCACCTTGCTAGATTTTCTGCAACAATCTCTGGCTTGTCACCTTCTAGATGAGTCTGAAGTGCAAACCTCACCATACCACACCATAACTAAATGCTCTAATAAGATTTCCATCACCCGGCCAGGCATTGGTGGGTACACTCCTTTAATCCCAGCACTTGGGAGGCAGAGACAGGCAGATCTCTGTGAGTTCAAGGCCAGCCTGGTCTCTAGAGCGAGTGCCAGGACAGGCTCCAAAGCTACACAGAGAAACCCTGTCTCAAAAAGCCAAAAAAAAAAAAAAAAAAAAAAAAAAACCCAAAAAACCCAACCACCCCACAGCAGAGAGCTGGACAGATAGCTCAGCAGTTAAAAGCACTTGCTGTTTTTACAGAGGACCTAGGTTTGATGCCCAGCACACACATGGTTGTTTATGACCATCTACAACTACAGTGCCAGGGGATCTGATGTCCTTTTTGACCTCTGTGGGCACCAGGCACACACATGGTACACAGACATACATGTAGGAAAAATAAAAAGCTAATACTGTAGGACAGACAAGACCTTCACATAACCACTTCCACTCAGCTTTCCACTCACTACCTAACTTAGTTACACATTGTCTAAGATGTTTTGATCAACGTGAGATTCTATAAGATAGTCTAGTGATGAAGTGTCTTAATAGTATACTTCAATGTTCACAAAGAAGAAATAATCTAACTGCATATTTCTCAAAATGTATCCCCACAGGTAAGCAGTACGTGGCTATACTTCAATAGTATCAATCTGCTTTACTGGTTCACATTTAAACCATGCTGGCTCACACCTTGATGTTCCTCCTATAGGATTCCAGTTCCATCCCACTCAGCTCCTCTTTGCCCGGCCAATGCCTCATCATTCATGCTAGGATCTCCAGAAACTTGTCCCTGACATTCCCTTCTCACAGACTCTCTCCTGAGTTCACCCCCGAAGGTGGAGAGTCTGGCTCACAGGGAACTATGCTGAAACGGCTATCATCCGTCTTCTCAACAAGACAGGAGGTCCCAAAGCACTGTATACCAAACTACAAGCAAATCTCATGGCAGAGAGGGCGGCAAAATGTTAACCTGAATTCCAAGCTCCCATCAGTTAAGTTCTATCCACCACAGGCCAAAGCCTCCTGCTCACCTGGACTTGAGAGTGCAGCTGCTCTATCTTCAGCTGTTGCCGCTCCACGATCTGAAAGGCAAAGTTATCAAGAAAGCAAGAAGGCTACAAGCACAAGGCTGAAGTACATGAAGATCTTTGATTCAATGCCAGCTGCCACCCACTCTAAGACCAGGGTGTTTAGTGATAGCTACAGAAATCCAACTCTAACCCTAAACCTGACCTTCCTTCATTATCTACTTTCACAGTCCTGCGACTCCCTGCTCTAGTCATAATAGAGTCTTACAGAAGAATGCAATAGTCCCCATGAGCACTTTTGGGGTGGGAGACCATCACCTAATGACTGCAGGTCAGTGGAATTAACTTTATACACACCCAGTACACATAGAGGTTCTTTGGAAAATGACAAATTCAGTTTTCTGGGTCTCCCTTTCCAGGGTTACAATGGGCATGGGTTTAGTGCTTTGGTCACAGTGGTCTACTCCAGGAGAGAACCTAAACAGTCCCAGCTTTCTGTGCCTCAAGAGCTCAAGCAGTCTCTGAACCATTTCTGCTAACCTGTAACCCATCTCATCAGCAGATACTGGATGTCGAGTATTTGATGAGCTGAGAACCTGGGCCACCTCAGTCACTGGTTATAATTTTTTGATGAACATGACTGCAGTGCACCCGGGCTTCAGTTCACGATTTTAGTTCATCTGATGAGCATGTTACCCCCTACCTTTCACATGTATTTCTGATAAGCAACCTGCTTGTCATGAGACTGAATACCTAAAATGCAAACTTGCTATACAGGGCTGAATTCTCAGAAGAGAGAAAAGCTCTTGGGAGCAGTTCCTAGGTGGCTTAAGACATAAGACAGACTTCCTCATTCTTTCCCAGTATACAATCCCTTCTTTCCTGCCAACTTATGCAGGCCAGAACCCAGGTACCCTTAATCACCTTTCGGAGGGAATCGCATTCCTTCTGCTGGGATTCTGTTTCCACTTCGAGACCTTCTCCATTGGTGTCCTCCACAGACTGTTTATCTTGCAAGCTGAAAGACAATGTTTTCTTCTAGAACTATAAAATCAGAACAACTGTGGCTTTAATTCTTGGTTCTGTTGTTTACTATGTCTTTGGAGCAAAACAATTCCACCTTCCTACCCATAGCTGAGGATGATATGATACAGGGTGTCCCTGACAGAGGATATTCAATATATCCAGTTTCCTTTGCTAGGGGCCAGAATCTATACAATATACCATCAATTCCTTATTTGCCAAAGACTCTTGTGTTCTGTTTTGGTATTAAAAAATGAAATTGAAAAAGATACAAGAGCTCTTTTTGCTAAGCATGGTGACATATACCTGAAATTCCAGTATGTACTGGAAACCAGAGACAGGAGGATTTGCTGGATTTCACAGCCAGCATAAATTAAGCTAGGATTTGGAGAAATAAACAAAAGAAAACTATCTTTCTTTTCTTGGTACATATTGTTTATGGGCAGAGCCAGCTTTGTCCCTGTCTTAAGTTATCTTTAATTGTCACCTAGGTACAAGTCATCTTAGTGTAAGTCATCTTAAGGGAACTCACTTTGAGGAACCCTCAAAGCCTTGACTGAAGAATTTTCTAGAACAGATCCCTAATGAGGTGTTCTTGGGCTACATAAGAAATTGAGCTTGGCTACATAAGAAATTGAGCTTGGCCGGGCAGTGGTGGCGCATGTCTTTAACCCCAGCACTTTTGAGGCAGAGGCAGGCAGGTCTCAGTGAGTTTGAGGCCAGCCTGGCCTACAGAGAGAGTTCCAGGACAGCCTCCAAAGCTACACAGAGAAACCCTGTCTCAAAAAAAAAAAAAAAAAAATGTTATTAACTCCAAGATGCCCTGAGACTACCCTAGCAATTGGAAATAATTCAGAGGGCTGGGAGTGGTGATTCACACCTGTGATCCCAGCATTTGAGGGGAAGGGGATGTGGAGGTCAATGGATCTTTGTGAGCTCGAGGCCAGGCAAGGTACATAATAAGACCTTATCTCAAACATACCCCACTAAAAAACAAAAATCAATTCTGAGGGCTGATGAGAAATAGATGCTCCTGGTAGCCTTTAGCTTACAGTCTCAAAATGTGGATAATCCAGAACCAGGATTCATTTCTGAAAAAATAGATTACTTCATTTCCTACTTTATAAACTATTTTCCTTTCTTTTGAGATAGTCTCACTATGTAGCTTTAGCTGGCCTGGAATTATGTAGACTAGGCTGGCCTCAAAATCATAAAGATCTGTTTCTGCCTCCTGAGTGCGAGTGCTGTGATTAAAAGTGTGCATCACCATGCCTGGCTCTGAAGGCTTTTGTGCTACGCACTGAGATGGTGTGGTACTTTGGTCCCTATGATCTCATAGGAAGTGGCACTAATAGGAGATGTAGCTTTGTTAGAGCGGGCATGGCCTTTTGGAGGAAGTGTGTCACTGTGGGGGTGGGCTTCAAGATTTCCTACACTCAGGATACTGTCCAGTGTGTCAATTGACTTCCTGTTGTCTGCAAGATGTAGGACTCAGCTCCAGGACCATGTCTGCCTTCATGACACCATGCTCCTCACCATGATCATAATGGCCTGAACCTCTGAAACTGTAAGCAAGACACCCCAAATAAATGTTTTCCTTTATAAGAGTTGTTATGGTCATGGCTTCTCTTCACAGAAATAAAAACCCTAAGAAAGCCAGTGGTGGTGGCACACACCCTTATTCCCAGCACCTGGGATGCAGAGGCAGGCAGATCTCTGCAAGTTCGAGGCCAGTCTGATCTACAAAACTACATAGAGAAACCCTATCTTGAAGAAAACAAAACAAAAAACCAAACCCCTAAGACAGAAGTGTTTTCCCAATCATGCTATGATAAACCCACACTACACCACAAAGATAAATTCTCCACCCATAAGCAATTTTCCTATTCGTCACAATCCAAAGAAAACAAAGCTCTAAGAGCAAGAGCAGGATGTGTGTGTGAGCATGCATGCTTGCCTCCACATTCACTCAAATTCAAATATGTAAGTAGGGTAGTATCACTGCACCAATACAAAACTCTCTCCTCTCCTCAAGTCTAGAGGGCATTACCTATGTCTAGCAGAGAAGAATTCTGCTTCTTTTTGTCTCAGGCTTTCCAGCTGAACCTCCTTCTCTCTGCAGGTTGCCTGGGTGTCCTCCACCAAAGTCTCCAGCTCAGCCACTCTCTCCTGCAGTTCTGTGTTCTTCAACTCAGCATCCTTAAGCTATAAGACATGATTCCATGCTTAGCTAAGGATGATGATCCCCCACATCTTCGGTCTTAAACTGGGTATGGTGGCACTTGCCTTTAATCCCAGCCAGAGGCAAGTAGACCTCCCCGAGTTCAAGCCAGTCTGCTCTACATAATGAGTTCTAGACCAGCCAGGGATTTACAATGAGACCTTGTCTCCAAGAAACAAAACAAGGTTGGTGTGCTGACACACACCTTTAATCCCAGCACTCATAAGAAGAGATAGGTGATCTCTTTGAGTTAAGAGGCCAGCCTGGTCTACAGAGTAAGTTCCAGGACTACATAGAGAGACTGTACCTCAAATTAAAAAAAAAAAAAAAAAAAGCATCCAGTTGTGTATCTAGTTAGAGATGACTCCTTTGAAATACTTCTTTCAATAAGTCAGATAATGAGAACCACCCCCTGCCTGGCCACTCCCTTCTTGTACCCAATATAACCAGAGATTGCTGCTACCTGCTCGGTCTGCTTCTGATGATCTTCAAGGGTGGGCAGGTCAGCTAGGTATCGTTCCAAGGTTTCAATACGCTGCTGCTTCTCCCGGTTCTGCTCTGCTTCCTTCTGACATTTCTTTTTCAAATTATTGATATGTTTATCACGACCTTTGACCTAGTGAAAGAAATGTTAAAAGTCTGTTTCCATTTATTGCTCTAAGGCTATGGATTTTTCAGTGACTACTGTCTCTGCCCTTGGAGGTATGAGTTTTCTTTCCCACAAAGAAGACAGGAAGCTATGTAACCTTTGACATTTAGACTGGAACATAAACTACAGAGGTAACATTCCTGAACTTTCCAGCAAAGGGTAGGGATAAAGAGCACCTAAGGTAGTTTCAAAAAACTGGTATCCATCCCGTCAGCGAGACACAGATCTACCTTAACATGGTTCCTAAAGTAAATTGTTTGAAGAAATGAACAGAAATCCTCAGGTGGAGAACCCTGAGTTATCGTGACTATGTGCTTCTATTCCAAGGAGACATAAAGAATAAAAGGGCTGATAGCACAAGTGGACTTAGCGTCTTTCTTTGAGAAAGGGCTAGTTATAAAAATCTTGAACCCAAGTGACCTGGACAGACAACTGAGGAAGCAAAATCCCTTAAATAAAATTTTATTTAATTTTATTAATTAAATTAATTAATCCTGCGCCACCATGGCGCAGGATCTCTGTGAGTTCAAGGCTAGCCTGGTCTACAAAGAGTTTCAAGTCAGCCAGGGCTGCTTCACAGAGAAATCCTGCCTTGAAAAACAAAAAACAAACCACACACACACACACACACACACACACACACACACACACACACACACACACACCATTTTATAATAGTAACAATAATAAAAAAAACAAAAAACTGAAACTAGTTTCTGGATTGGAGGGAAGACTCAGTAGTCAGAACAGTGGCTGGTCTTGTAGAGGACCCAGGCTCTATTCCCAGTACTCACATGGTACCACACAACCATCTATACCTCCAGTTTCAGGGGATCTGACACCTTCTGCCCCCAAGGGCACTACATGAATATAGTGAATTGGCAAACACACAGGCAAAACACAGGAACACATTAAAAATAAACAAAACAGGGGCTGGAGAGATGGCTCATTGGTTAAGAGCACTGGCTGCTCTTCCAGAGACCCTGGGTTCAATTTCCAGCACCCACATGGCCGCTAACAACTGTATATAGTTCCAAGATCTGACACACTCACACAGACATACAGGCAGGCAAAACACAAATGCACATAAAAAACAAACAAAACAAAACAGTAGCATTGCTATAACATAATCATCTGTCTGATAAGATAAACTCTTTGATAGGAATGGCTATTTCTATGGATTACATCCATTTGGCTAAATTATCATATCCCTAAAGCATAGCACAATGTTTGTCCCAGAAGAAACTCTATAATAAAGTGTTGTTGAAAGGAGATGTTGTCTTTGGCTTATAAATAAGGAAGCTCTAGGGGGAACAAAAGCAGAAAAATGAGGCAGAGAATTTTGTCAGTGCAGAGACACACCCATACTCTTCCATCCAAAGACATGACAATCTTGAAAATAAGTTAAAAGCTGTATCCCAGGTCTAGGCTGCAAAAAGCTCTGAACCTGTAATTCTCACATTTCAATTTGTACCAACATCTCCTGGGAAGTTTACTGAAAAATGACAAATCAATTCTAGAATAAACGCTAAAAAGATAAAGTGACCACATGTAAAACATAAAGTATTAACTTTTGAAAAAAAAAAAAAAAAAAAGACGAGCTGGGTGTGGTGGCACATTCTTCTAACCCCAGCACTCAGGAGTCAGAGGTTGGTGGATCTTCTTGAGTTGAGACCAGCCAGGGGCTGCTTTAATGTTGGCAGTTAAGAGCACCCATGTCATAACCTCCTGTAACTCCAGTTCTAGAAAACCCAACACTTTGTTAGGGCATCTGCATGAAACTGCAGGTATGTGACATATACAAATAAAAATAAAATCTTTAAAATAAAATGTATGTGATATTTTAACATGTTTTCAAAGGATCAAAGTATGCAGAGAGAAAGAGAAATTACTCATGGCAGAGGATTAATCTTCCTGGAAGTTACAGACCACTCCCATGAGCCTCTGTACTTCAAGCGCATAGTACCTCTAACTTCCTCCCAGGCACTCTGGAGGCAGGTCTCAATTACAGACCTGAAAATTCAAGGAATGCATTGTTAATCTCAGTGCAAGTTAATCACCCTCATGTGGGCTTTCCCAACAAGAGACTTGAACTATAAACCTGAGAGGTCAAATGAGAGGCTTGAAGACCCATGAGTGTCAACTCTTGGCAAGAAAGAGGGTGCAATATGGGTCTGAAAACAAGTACAAGTAAAAGTATATGTACAAATCCAAGACTCTAAGCAACTGAGAATCAAAAGTCAAACCTACCCCCCCCTCGTTGTTTTTTGGTGGTAGAGTCTCACTATGTAGCCTTAGTTACCCTAGAACTTGCTATATATAAACCAGGCTGCTCACAAACTCACAGAAATATGTCTGCCTTTGCCTCCTGAGTGTTGGGATTAAAATCATGCACCACCTTGCCTGACACTTTTCCCCTTTAAAATTATTGTGTATATGTGTGTATGTGTGGGTATATGTGGCACACATGTGGATGTCAAAGAATAACTTTCAGGAGTTAGCTCTCTCCTTCCCTGTGGGAACTAGGGACTGAACTCAGGTCATCAGGCTTTGCAGAAAGCCTTTTGCCCACTGAGCTATCTATCTAACTGCACACCACAATTTAACAAGCCACATGGTTAGTACTGTTGATTGATAGGATATAGAACCACTGAGTAGATAAGCCTTTTGCCACATCTGTGAGGGATTTATCTAGATTAGGTTACCGGAGGTGGGAAGACAAACCCTAAATTGTGATGGCCTCACACATGGGGTGAAGTCTTAGACCGAATACAAAGGCAAAAGAAAGCCTAGTAGCCTGCGGGTGCATATCTTTAATCCCATTACTTGGGAGGCAGAGGCAGGCAGATCTCTGTGAGTTCGAGGCCAGCCTAGTCTACAGAGCTAGTTCCAGGACAGCCAGGGCTGTCTCAGAATAAAAAACAAACAAAAACAACCCCCTCCACACCCTTGAAAAGAAAGCTTAGTGTGGCAGAAGCAGGCCAGTCTGGAAAACACAGTGAGATCACAATTTCAAAAAAAGCAAAAGAAAAAACAAAACAAAACAACAACAACCACAAAAAAAAAAAAAAAAAAAAAAAAAAAAAAAAAAAAAGCTGATGAAATAGCTCAATGGCTAAAGGCATTTGCTATCAAGTCTGACAACCTGAGTTCAATTCCTAGAATCCACATAATGGAAAAAGAAAACTAATTCTCATAGGTTGTCTTCTATGTACTTGCCCCATAATAAAGACATGAGATTTAAAAAAAAAAAAAAAAAAAAAAAAAAAAAAAAAAAAAAAAAACTGTCATAACTGGTTTTGACACAAGTAGTCTAGAGCTAAATTAGTTCCCCAAGAACATTTCTAGAGAAAGCTGTGAATTGGAATACCAACGGAATCCCCAAATTTTAAACAATCTTCCCCAATTTTATACTAAGGAATCCTAAGAGCACTGACAAACTCACAATCTAGCTGCAAGCATGAAATCGTTCTCTACTTTTCAGTATGATGAGAGAAAGCAGACTGAACGGAGTTAGGGTTACCACAGGCATTTAAACCTCTTGCAGTGTGTTATCTGAAACGACTGCCCAGGTGGATCCCTCCAGAAAGCTGGCAGCACAACAGAACTTGTGCTAGTGAGGGACTGTTCACCTCTCCCCAACTTGAGAAGTCTTGTAGAAACGAAGCAGAAAAGTAGTTCCATCTCTAGACTGGCCCCCTGTGAGAAGCCGATGCAGAGTCCCACCTAACTGGCTTCTCTTGATTTGGGGAACAGACTAGAGAGACTACTTCCCAAAGAGGGCTGACTACTAAACTCTGTCATGGTTTAAAGCCATCAGCTTCTCAGCTCACCCTTTCTTCCTGCTTCTTCCCCTCCTCCGAATGCTTCTGTAGTGTCACTTTGAGAGACTCCCTGATGAGCTGGATTTCAACTTCTGAAGCAGAGAGTTTCTTTTCAAGCTCCATTTTTTCTTTGCTCAAGGCTTCTGTCTTCTGTGCAAACTGTGCCCGTAAGAAAGTGTTCTCACGCTGCAGCTCCTGCCAAAAACATAACGGTTTCCCTGTAATTACACATTTCCCATTACACTCTAGGTCAAGTATCACCCTTCTCCAATGATTTCTCAGGTACTGCTTCTCCAGGAGTCAGTATTCCTTGTTTTTGGAATTTGTTAAGTTTTGGAATCTTACTCATTGGTCCATTGAATCAAAAGTTCTAGGGACAGATCCTAGTAATCTGTGTTGTAAGCCAGCCCTCCAAGTGACTCTGATGTGCACTTAAGTTTGAGAACCAGTTTTAACAGCAATACCTAGGGATGAAGATTTGGCTCAGTGGTTAGAGCACTGGCTGTTCTTGCAAAGGACCTGGGTTCAGTTCCCACCACCCAAATGGCAGCTAACATCAATCCATAGTTCCAGTTCCAGGAGATTCAAGCCCACTTCTGACCTTCATGGACACAAGGCACACACACATGACACAGACATACACACAGTACATAGACATACAGACAGGCAAAATACCCAAACACATAAAAAAGAAATAAAGTTAAATCAAATAAAAAACTACAGCAATACCCAAGGATGTATACCACAGAGGAAGGAACACAGACAAACCATCACAAGACTCAGGCTTGAGGCCTGGCACCCTCTACTCATACTTGTTTTCATCAGTAAATTAGAGAATATTCTGATGCTGTTAGATCAAACAGGCCTTAACAGCTAATATTCATCACTCAAAAGCACAAACTTCACAAGCTCAGTTGACAAAGCAGACTCCTTCTCAACCCTACAGAGTGAGAATATGATTTTAAGTTGTTCCTAGAGAATAGCTCTAAATCTCCCATGGCCTCTGCCACTTTTTATTTCGCCAGGGCTAGCAGATCAAGACTCTAAGAATGTCTGGTGGTAGTGGTACAATCTTTTAATCCCAGCACATGTTGGGCAGAGGCAGATAGATCTCCAAGTTTGAGGCTGGCCTGGTCTACAGGGTGAGTTCCAGGACAGCCAGAGATACAGCAGAGAAAACCTGTCTTGAAAAAAACAAAAAGCAAACAAACAAAAAACCCAAATCAACCAAACCAAAAAGACTCCTTAAGAATAAGGCTGTAGAGATGGCTCAGCAGTTAAGAGCACTGGATGTTTGATTCTATAATCCACATAACAGCTCACAACCATTTGTAACTCCAAATCCAGGGAGTATATATGCCCTCGTCTGGCCACAGATTCCAGGCATTCAAGTAGTACACAAACATACACGTAGTCAAAAACATCTACATACAAGGGCTGGAGAGATGGGGCATCAGTTTAGATTACTTGCTACTCTTGCACATCCTATTCTGACTTCCTCAGGCACCATGCATGAATGCTGTGTACATATATACAAATAGGCAACACATTCATACACATAAACAAATCTTTCTTTAGCCCCAACCATACACATACATATAAAACACAAAGACTTCCAAGAATATTATTCAATGCTAGGACCTTACAATTGACAATGCTTTGCCTTCCTTTCCTCCTAAGTATCTTCTGATACCAAGACATCTGGACTCTCACCTGGCTTCCCCTGAAGTCTTTTCTAACTTCATAAAGGTCCAGCAAAGTTTAAGATGTTTACTCTTTAAGGGCAGGGCACCTTTGTCATTTGCTTCCTTCTGTATTTCCTGGATATCTAAGCACAGAGAAAATACTAAATTGCCCTGGGGGCTATTAATTTACCTGTAGCCTCAATAAGCAGACATCCCCAAAGGGGGCAGGACGGCCCAAAAGGGCACTATGCACTTGTAGTTCACTCTCTCGAACTTTCTGCTCCAACTGAGAGATATGTTTCCTCTGCCTGCAAAAGCCAATGGTCAGATTTGAGATCCTGACATTAAACTTCTTTACAGTATGAGCCCTTTCCTTAGATTGAAGGAAATAGATAGACCTTGACTCTAGATGCCATTTTAGAAGGCAGCTATGTATGCTACACCACTATACCATAAATGTATGCTAGTCATTATATTTTGGTGAAAGGATAGAATCAAATGAGAAAAAGATTAAGGGGGAAAATGAAGAAAGATTTGCATTGAACCAGTCACCCCCTGTAAGTCCTCCTGCAGAGGCCCTGGCCTATCACATTACTAAGAGGTAAGAGCAAGCTGCACAGCAGCCAGGCTCTACCTTGGGGTAAAGCATGGGCCTAAAAAGGAGGTAAAGTGAGGGACAAGGACAAACTGCCCTTGGGAAGACCTTACTAGGCGCCTCCCGGGGAGACCCAACAGCAGAGCCTGGTCTTACAGCACCCCTGACATCTTACTTGTCAATGAGGAGCTCCTTTTCCTTCAGAAGATGTTCATTACTGTTCAAGATGCTGAGCCACTGTGCTGGCTCTAAGGTAGGCAGTAAAGGAGCAAAAGCAGCAGGATGGTGACAGACGGCTCCATTTTGAAGCTGGAAGACAAACAGATCAGACAGGCTTGAGCTTGTCCACAGGTACCTGAAACACCTGAACAGTACCCAGTTATGATTAGAAATCAAGGTCTAGTCTGGCTCAGGGTGATAAAAGCCAATGTTTTAAAAATAATTTTAGCTCTGATGCATGACTGGAAAGAACTTGCCAGAGGGATGTCTGCCAACTAAACACTCTATTCAGAAAGTCTCTAGTTTCTGTGGTCAGTTATTAAATCAGGAGCTCCCAGACCAGGAAAGAACATAGGCTGCTTTCTTCCTTTTCACTCTTCAGTAGCACAAAGGGGGGTAAGGCTTAATAAAAAACCCCGACCAAGCAACCAAGAGTTCAAAGACATCCCCCATCCCCGACACTGCTATATTTTTGAGGCACGGTCTAGCTAGACCTGTAGTCCTAGTTGGCCTGGAACTCAAGCTGGCCTCCAATTCATGATAGCTTTTCCTGCCTCTGCCTCTGCCTCCTTAGACAGGCATTCAACATCACATCCAGCTTCAAATGTTGATTGGGATTGTGTGTGTGAGAAAGAACATATGTGGATGTCATGCAGGCTAGGGATGGAATTCATGTTCCAGGCTTGTACAGCAGTCTTTACCTACTAACCAATCTCACTGGACCCTCAAAGATGATCTTTAGGGCTGGGCATGGTGGCCTTTAATTCCAGCACTGGGGAGGCAGAGGCAGGTGGATCTGTGTGAGTTAACAACCTAACCAGTCTACACGGACAACCAGGCTTCAGGACAACCAAAGGCTGGTGGATCCTTGTGAGTTCAAGACCAGCCTGGTCTACAAGAGCTAGTTCCAGGACAGGCTCCAAAGCTACACAGGGTCCCTGTCTCGATAAACAAAAAACAAACAAACAAACAAAAATAAATAAAAATGTACAGCCAGGGCAACACAGAGAAACCTTGTCTCAAAACAAAACAAAAAACAAACACAAACAAAACCCCAAAGGAGGAACACAGCACACAAAATGCAATAAATGGTTCTCTACCTGCATTTGTTCCATCTGTAAACGAATTAGTTCCAACTGCTGTCGACAAGTACTGAGTTCACAAGACTGTTCTCCAGGATGCCAAGGGTCAGGACTTGGTTGCCACACCTGAGAGGACAGTGACTTGGAAAGCCCAGGAGCAGGCTGGAGTCCCAAAGGAAGCACTCCACTGTTGCTGGCATGTGGTCCATTCCGTTCAAAGACTGCACCACTGCCTGGTGCCTTCTTGGATTCTGGCAATACTTTGTATACATCCTTATTTGCATCAGATCTTGGGGTGGGAAAGTGGACTCGGTAATGTGGATCTGAATATAATGTCTCTACCATGGCTGGCTGGTTAAGGGTCGACTCCATGCTAGGAATATCAAACTTCCTCATCTCTCCCTCTCGTTCATGGCCGACTGCTGGAAACCAGGACTGCTGAATCCCATTTTCTCCAGGAGCACTAGGGAGATACATGAAATCTCTTGATAGGCCTGGGGAACGTTTCACTGCACCGAAGTCTCCATTCCTTGTCATCCCCACACCTTCAGCCAACCCCGACAAGGGGAGTTTAGAGGAAGAAGGCCCAGAAGGTGTAGAATTTGGTTTGGCAGGAGAGGCCCCCAAAGTAGAAGGCATCACATGGGCTGTTGGAATGGTTATGTGGCTTTTGATTGGCTGAAAAGAAGGGCTGCCGCTTGAGCTGCAAAAATCTGTGGAGAGAAGAGTATTCCATGAGTCAAAATTAAAGCACCAAGTTTTCTTGCTTGGTTGCTATGCCAGATGTTCTCTACTTGTTTTCAGACCAAGTAGAGAGTCCTATCAGAAGAAGCAGGTAGGAGCTGGAAAGCGGTGGTTTATGCCTGTAATCCTAGCACTTAGGAGGCTAAAACATAAGTTTGAGGTCAGTATGGGCTACACTGACAGTTCTGGGCCAGCCATGGCTAGAGTACCACCCGTAAACCCCTAAAAAAGAAAGAAAGGAAGTCAAGCAAGAAGACACAACTTGAGAAATGTGTGTTCCAGTTTCTCAAATGCTATTATTTACAAGATATGCCAACAAGACACAACAACGGCTTCACTTTTACTTATATCCATTGTCCAATAAACTCTTGGTGGTAATCAAGCAAAGCTGAAAACTAAACTTAAAAAAAAAAAAAAACAAAAAACAAAAAACACTTACTTTAAGGGGAATGAATTAAGCCCCATGCTTGTGGAAGCTGGACAAATTTAAACTATAGTCTAATCTAATAAAAATAAAATTCCTTCCAGGGAGTACCGAAGCCCCCTGACCTCCAAAGGCTCCTCACTCAAAGTGAGCAATGAGTCTAGACTACCTGAAGACAGGAGAGAGACGGTGCTGCTGGGGATCCAGGGCAGGAGCACAGCATCTGAGTCAGGATTGTTCTCTCCCACACCCCAGAGCTGACAGCCTGGATATTCGAGGTTATTCTTAGTAACTCTCAGGTTTCACCCTAGCACACTGAGCACACTCAAGTGGGCAAATACAGAAATCTTCTATTTTGTATTTTGTTTTCCACTTGCCCACTTATCTGTACTAGAATGTGATTTAAAATTTTTTTTCAGATTAGATTTATATTTATTTGAGGCCCACCTGGTGTGTGTGTGTGTGTGTGTGTGTGTGTGTGTGTGTGTGTGTGTGTATATATATATATATATATATATATATATATATATATCCAGCTGAAACCTTGCCTGAGTTTATAATGAAAACCTGTCTCAAAACAAAACATCTCCAAAACCAAACAAGTAACAAAAAACAAACACATCCAATCCAAGTTATCCCGTATGATTTATGTGAAGTACTCAACTTCCTATATTCAATTTACCCTGGAGGTATATAAAAGATTATACTAAAAATGAAACAAAAAACTCCAAAACAATAAAACTCAAAACTAAGCCTAGGTTGTACATACCTATAATCTCAGCATACCTGGGAGGCCGAGGAAGGACAACTACAAATTCAAGACTAGCTTGTGCTACATATAAAGTTCCAGGCAGGCTGGGCTACAGAATCAAACTCTGTGTCAAAACCAAACAAGCACATAGAATTCCTCCTAAAACCTGAATCATCTCTGGTAACATGCATTAGCCCCTTAGGATCAGAAAGAGGGAAATTTCTCAGTTAAAGGAGACTGCCTTAAGTTTAAGACCAGTAGGCAATCTATTTGACATCCTCGGTATCAGTTTGAGGATGGCAGCACACCCTACAGCTCTCCTTAGAGCCCCCCAGCACAGTCCTGTTCCCATAGTATGATAATGGAGGAGGCCATGGAGACTGGAAGGGCTGCTAAAACAACCAACTCAGACCCATGCTTTAAAATGTCAAGTCCACCCCAAGTCTGGTTTGTCTTTTAGATCATTTTGGAAGAGAATAGCTATAATTATTTTCAAATTTGTATTACATTCTATGATTTTCAAAGGTATTCCAGATTTAGTTTATGGGATTTTATGTATAGACATTCACAATCCCCCAAATTATGAAGCCTTTGATATTGCAAAGGTACAATTCTACACTTGATCTTAGCCAAAAGGCCAAGAAGCAATCAAAGGTATAAATTCTAAATTTCTCAGTCACATCCTTTTCCCTCAAAAAGCACTCCATTCTTCCCAGCAACCGCCTTTTCATGGAATGGAAAGTCAGCTACTGCTAAAATCAATCAGTTCTGACATATTCCACACCAGTTATCAAGGATGCTAGTTTCAATCAGCCGAGCAACTACAGGTTGAGTAATTCTGTTCTAAAGCAACTGGGAGACCAAAATGGTGTAAATGTTGAAATGGAACAGGAATATAAATATTACTTTGGGATATTTGCACAGATTTGACTGGTTGGGCATACATAACACAAAATTCTGAAATATAAAAGGCTAACTAAAAATAAAAGCAGGACTGGATAGAGTAGGGAGTGACTATAATCCCATCAGTTGTCCTCCTATCCTTGGCAACATTGTAATCTCAAAAATCTAAAAAAAAGCTGAGTGGTGGTGGCACAAGTCTTTAATCTCAGCACTGGGGAGGCAGAGGCAGATGGATCTCTGTGAGTTCAAGGCCAGCCTGGTCTACAGAGTAAGTTCCAGAACAGCTAGAGCTGTTACACAGAGAAACCCTGTCTTGAAAACAAACAAACAAACAAAAACCTTCTGGGTTCAGGTAGACTACGTGTGCTTCTCTAGCATGCAGAGTCCTGGGTTCAATCTCCAACATTGCTTTAACTGGGGATTGTAGTTTATGCCAATTCTCAGAAAGTGGAGGTAATCCCAGCATGTGGAGGCTAACATCCAGTGTCATTCTCAGCTACACAGCAAGATGGAGGCCAGCCTGAAATACATGAGACTGTCTCAACAATCAAACTGGTCAACCAGAGAGCCAGTGAGACGGCTCAGCAATTAAGAGCACTTTCCCCCAAGCCTTTACTGCCAAGATTAACTTAAGTTCCCTGGGATTCATATGATAGAGAGAACTGACTGCCAAAAGCAGACCTTTGATAGACTGAAGCATGGCATGTGATCACAGGCATAATAGACACACAAAAAAAGAAATGTTCAAAACAGTATGTGGTGTGAATCTTCTATTTTGCTGTTTTTTTTTTATTACTAACTTTAATGTTTTTAAGGTTCATCTAATTCAAACCACAAGAGTATTTCATTTGTTTTACTATAAGGTTTTATGTGAATATACATTTTTAAAGATTTATTTATTCATTTATTTATTAAGTATACAGTGTTCTGTCTGCATGTATGCCTGCAGACTGGAAGAGAGCATCGGATCTCATTACAGATGGTTGTGAGCCACCATGTGGTTGCTGGGAATTGAACTCAGGAACTCAGGAAGAGCAGCCGGTGCTCTTAACTGCTGAGCCATCTCTCCAGCCCCTGTGAATATACATTTTTTAAATATTTTTTTTATTTCATTTGCATTGGTGTTTTGCCTGCGTATGTCTGTATGAGGCAATTGGATACTCTGGAACTAGACTTACAGTTGTAAACTGCCATGTGCGTGCTGGGAACTGAACCTGGGTCCTTTGGCAGAGCAGTCAGTGCTCTTAACCACTGAGCCATCTCTTCAGCCCCCACATTTTTTCAGTCCTCCATCCATGGGTGTGAATGTGTTTTCACCCTTTTTTTTTTTTTTGCTGATTATGAATAAGCCTACTATGAATATTCATATTCATATATATGTATATGTATATATGTGTATGTGTGAGTGTATGTTTTCATTTCTCTTGTCCATAAACCTAAAAGTGTATTAGTTTAAAGTTATCTTCAGGAGGCTATATCTCAGGTGGTAGACACTTGTCTAGCATGCATGAAGAATTTGGTCGCTAATACCATAAAAATAATGCACAGGGCACATGTCTGGAGGAATATCAGAAGTTCAAGGTCATTCTTAGCTATACAGGGAGCTTTAGGCTAAGCTGGAATACTTGAGACCCAGTCTCAAAAAAGGAAAAAAAAAATCTTTATATTTAATCTTTGTAGAAATTGCCAAATTATTTTTCCAAAGCAACTACAACATTTTAAGTTTCTACTCGAAACATATAAAGATTCCAATTTATCTACATTTTTAGTGATAAACAGAGTACCTTTTTGATCGTCCTGAACTCAGTAAATCAGATCAAGCTGACCTTGAACACAGAGATCTCCCTGCCCCTGCCTTCTGAGTGCTGGGATTAAAAGTCTGTGCCCCATAAATAGTAATTATTATCATTGGAACTTCTGCCTTCTAGGCCCCATTTAAATACCTTGAAAATTACAGATTGGTAGTTGGTATTTAAGTGCAAAAACAAGTGGCAGAGATATTAAAGATACAAAGATGTTATATGGAAGGGGATCAGTAAAGGAGAAGGGATGGAGAGAGCCTCATAGTACTACTGGGACATGTATATTAGTAAAACTGGCATAGCTAATAGAAACAACTAAAGATGGGACTAGCGCAAACAGGCCTAGAATGAAAAACAATAGATAAGCTCTATGTCTGACTGGCAGAACACCTGTCCAGCATGTGTGAGGATCCAAGAATCAATTTCTAGTATCACAGAAATAAAAACAAACAAAAAACAGGTCTGTGTATTCATGCCAACAAACTTGGGAGATATTACGAAATAATTATTCAGATTCCATAACTGAATAGCCTAACCCTATGATCATTCTGTAAATGACAAATAAATGGAATTCAAATTGAAAATGGCAGCATTATGTTGACAATCAAATCACAAATCCAACCTTACCCTCTGCAATGTCTGAGCATGATGTTCCAATGGCTGTGTCCCCACTGTCAGCTATGCTTGAGCAACGGCTAAAGCGGCTCCGAAAGGCCTCCGAGATAACTGGTGTCTGCCATTCAGTCCCCAGAGAACTGCCTTTTTGAATCACATTGGAACCTGTAATAAGAGGTATTTTTCATGAAACTCGATGAAGTACTTTTTTGGGGGGAGGAGGGGTGGGATGGTGGTGGGGGTTAAAGTCAGTAAATTTTTATTTAGGAGATTTCACATGTAATTCCTTCACTGTCCATCCATGTTGCTGAAGTTCAGATTTCTCACGATAACCCTTTTTCAAATAATAGATGATTAATCCAGTCATATTGTTAGTTCTGTATGTCAAGAACATGGAAGTAATCAACTAAGCACCTAGAGATACCTTCTACCTCGGTTAGACCTACTTACATTATACCTTATTACTAGCAACATAGAAGGATTTACAATAGATCCTTGCTCTAAGCATGCACTATAGTGATAATCTGCAGTGTGGTTCTTAAAAACCTTATCAGCAGTAAAATGTTCCCAACAGGTTGCCTACTAACATGGAAAACCCTTGGGGATTTTTTTTTTTTTTTAAGGTTATGTCCACAGCAAATGAGAAATTACATTCTGAAAGCCTGGTAGCTGCTTCAATAAGAACTTTTTGTTTTGGAGACAGGGTTTCTCTGTGTAGCCCTTGGCTGTCTTGGAACTGTAGACCAGGCTGGCCTCAAACTGAGAGATCTGCCTGCCTCTGCCTCCCCAGTGCTGGGATTAAAGGCATGTGCCACCACCGCCTAGCCGAGTTAATTGATTTTTAATGGAAATACACGAGACACAGAATGTTAAAAGGTAGAAGTAAGACCTAACAAGAAGCCTGGCATGGTGGCACACACTGTAGTTAGGAGGCAGAAACATCACTCCACATTCAATGACAGCCATATTCACACAGCTGGTTCCAGGCCAGTCAAGGCTATATAGGGAAACCCTTGTCTCAAAGCACACTCATGTTTAGGGGGTTTGCTTTGTTTTTTTGTTTTTGATTTTTTGAGACAGGGGTTTTCTGTGTAGCTTTGGAGCCTGTCCTGGAACTCTCTTTGTAGACCAGGCTAGCCTTGAA
This sequence comes from Cricetulus griseus, assembly GCF_003668045.3. NCBI lineage: Eukaryota > Metazoa > Chordata > Mammalia > Rodentia > Cricetidae > Cricetulus > Cricetulus griseus. The sequence continues at coordinate 19,143,380 of NC_048595.1, read as the reverse complement.
CGCACAGAGATCCACCTGCTTCTGCCTCCCAAGTGCTGGGATCAAAGGTGTGCTCCACCATCGCCCAGCAAGGGGGTTTTGCTTTTTTTCTTTCTTTTTTTTGCTATAGGGTCCTAAATCACTACACATACACCCAATTTATTGAAATTTTGAAGCCATAACACTTTAATCTACAGAGAAGAGAGCTATGATGTACATGTGCATGTCCAATACCCACACACATTCCTTTACATGGTTTATCAATGGGTACTGTTAACATTCTGAGCAAAAAATATTCAATGTATAGCCTATGTAGTCTACACATCATAGACTGGTTTAACATCACTGGCCTCTACAAACTGAATACCAGCCAACAACCCTCATTCAATCACAATGATGTGTGAATTATTCTACATGTCCCAAGGCAGCACAAAGAAACATATTTCAGTTCCTGTTGAAAACTATTGCTAGTCTGAACCAGGGTACCCTCAATAGGTCAATCCAGATCAAAAGTCAATCTAAAAATTTTAAGGTGATCCAGGTATGGTGGTGCATGCCTTTAATCCTAGCACAGAGACAGGTCTCTTTGAGTTCAAGGTTAGGCAGAGCTACATATCAAATTCTAGTCTAGCCAGGGTTACACAGTGAGACCGTGTCTCAAAAGTGTTATCTTGAGGGCAATACAAAGAAACCACATAAGGGGCTGGAAAGATGGTTCAGCAATTAGGAGCACTGGCTGCTCTTCCAGGGGACCTAAGTTTGATACCCAACACACACATGATGGCTTACAACCATCTATAACTCCAGTTTCATAGGATCTGAGGCCATGTTCTGGCCTCTGGCGGCACCAGGCATGCACTTGATGCACAGACCATACATGCAGGCAGAACACGAATACACACAAAATCACTAAAACACTTGAGTTCTGAGCAGGTAAGAAAAAGCAAGACTAATGGGATTTGACTTCAAAGCTTGTTGTTATGTACTAGGAGGTAGGTAAGATTAGTATTATTTAGTTAGTTATTTCAATTTTTCAAAACAGGGTTTCTCTGTGGCTTTGGAGGCTGGCCTGGAACTAGCTCTTGTAGATCAGGCTGGTCTCAAATTCAGAGAGATCCACTGGCTTCTGCCTCCCGAGTGCTGGGACTAAAGGCGTGTGCCACTAACGCCTGGCTCAAGATTAGTATTTTTAAAAATTAACAGTTGTGGAAATGGCTCAGTGGTTTAAGAGCACATACTGTTCTCACTGAGTATCCAAGTTCAGTTCCTAGGGGGAATCCATCACCCTTTTCTGGCCTGGCCTACCACCTGTACTCATGTGTATATAGCCACACATACACTTGATTTAAAAAAAAAAAAAAAAAACTTTATTTTAGCCAAGGCAAGAAGATGTTCTCAAGTGAGGACAGCCTGGACTACATAGCATGCTCTTGTCTACAAAACCAATGAGAAACAAAGAAAACACAAAGCAAGTCCTAGAAAGACTAAAATCGAAATTATTTTTTGTTTTTGAGACAATGTCACCTTTGCCTTCAAACTCTTGATCCTCCTGCCTTGGCCTCAAGTGTGTGTGTTACTTGCTTGTTATCTTTCTTTTCATTCATTTTTTCTTTCTTTTGAAGGGCTGGAGATGTAGCTCAGTGGTAGAATTCTTATTTTGCATCTAAAAAGCTCAGGGTTCAAAGTTTAGCAACACCAAAAGAAAAAATCCCAATGTAATATTTTTCTTTTGAGGTAGGTTCTGGATGCACACACAGCCCAGGATGGCCTTGAACCTGTCATCTGCCTCTGTGCTCCCAAGAGTATGGGATGCACCACTATGATCTAGAAATAATCCTCATAGCTGATATCTAAGAATTCCAATCTTTGAGGACTAGCTCGTGAGTAGAACACATAGATTCATGCTGTTTCCCCCTATTTCACAGAAAACTTATGTCTCATAGTCAGACACAGAAGTTAACCTCTGGACTCCATATACACAAGAGAGCATATCTGCATACCACACACAAATATGAAATAGTAGAAGCCAAAATTGAATACAGAAGACTACTTACCTGGTGAAGTAGCATGAGAAGATCTGTCATTTGGATATTTTTCTTGCATGGCCATCAGTTACCTGAGACACTGCAGGATTAAAGAGTAACCATCAGAACTTTCTAGTATCTTTAAAAATTAAATGTAACTCATTTCCCATTGGCTGGAACTAAAACAGAACAAAACAAAAACCCCATAATCTTGATATAAGAATAAACAAATCCAGTTTTCTCCTAACTCTTAACAATATGCTTCTGACATCTGTGTGTATGTGTGTGTTTGGGGGGCAGGGTTTCCAACTGCCCCAATTCCAATGCCACTCTAATTCCCAGCTTGTTCACCCATGCTTCTTTTTTCCCTTTTTTCTTTCTTTCTCTTTTCTTTTCCTCCCCCGACCCCTTTTTTTTTTTTAATTTTTTTATTTTTTGAGACAGGGTTTCTGTGTAGCTTTGTAGACCAGGCTGGCCTTGAACTCACAGAGATCTACCTACACCTGCCTTCCAAGTGCTAGGACTAAAGGAGTGTGCCACTACCGCCCAGCTCACCCATGCTTATCAACTAGCTATAAATCAATGGTCTCATGATTCTCTCCTAAAGTTTGATTTGCTAGAATGATTTATAGAACTCAAAGAATCTTTACATTTACTAGTTTAGATCAGATATGATGGTACATGTGTAATTCCGGTACTCAAGAGGCAGAAGCAGGAGAATTACCACAAATTCAAGGCCAACCTGGTTTACATAATGAATTGCAGGTCAAACAGAACTACGTACCCTGTTTAGAAAAATAAATAGCTGGGTGGTGATGGCACATGTCTTTAATCCCAGCACTCGGGAGGCAGAAGCAATAGGATCTCTGAGTTCAAGACCAGCCTGGTTTACAAAGTGAGTTCCTAGACAGCCAGAGTTGTTACACAGAGAAACCCTGTCTCAAAAAACAAACAAACAAAAAAACCAAAAAAGAAAAAAGAAAAAGAAAAAGAGAAAAGAAAAATAACAGGTTTATTATATAAAGATATTACAGCCAGGTATGGTATTGCATGCCTATAACTTTATACTTGGAAAGCTAAGGCAGAAAGACCACCACAAATCTGAGGCCACAGAATGAAACTGTCTCAACCAAAACAAAAACAGGAAAAAAGATACTGCAAAGGACAAATATGGCAATGACCTCCTTGGGTTTACTACTGATAGAGAAGCTAGAAATGATAAACTGATATTATAAAGGATTTACTTTGTTAAGAAAAATCAAGTTACACAAAAATAGAATGTAGCTAAAGGAGTACTCAAATATGACTAGAAGATAAAAATAGCATACTAGCTGGGCGTTGGTGGCATACACTTTTAATCCCAGCACTCGGGACGCAGAGACAGGTGGATCTCTTGAGTTCGAGGCCAGCCTGGTCTCCAGAGAGAGTGCTAGGATAGGCTCCAAAGCTACACAGAAACCCTGTCTCAAAAAACCAAAAAAAAAAAAAAAAAAAAAAACCAACCCCCCCCCCAAAAAAAGCATACTATAACCAGATTTCCTAGAAACTATAGATCTGTACTTCTAACATAATTAGAAGTTAAGGGTTACTATATTTTTGTATGTTTTGTATTTTTAGGCTATGTTTTTACAAAGATTTGTCCACCAAGACGGCTGCCCATTAAGCTCTATTACAATGTCAAAAGGAGTAGAATTCCACCAAGCAAGCAGAATAACCCTGGTTAATACCTAAAGAAAGAAATAAAAAAACTACCAGGGACAAGTCAGTTAGTTTATTAACACATGAAAAGATAAATATCATTTTGAAGATTCTAAGGCTATTTTATTAGTATACAACAAGCCAGAGGAAAAAAGAAATACATATATTGCAACAAAAGCAGGCAAATCTTTGTGAGTTCAAGGCCAGCCCAGTCTATATAGGGAGTTCTAGGACAGCCAGGCTACAGAGAGACCATGTCTCAGAAACAAAAATTAAAAAAAAAAAAAAAAAAAAAAGCAAATCATGTGGGCATGGTGGCACACACATGTAGCCCCAGCTACTCAAGAGGCTAAGATAGAAATATTTTGATACTACAAGAATTTCAAGACCAACCTGGAAAAAATATAGCAAGATCATATTTCGAAGAATAAACAAAAGGGGCTGGAAAGATGGCTCAGTGGTTAAGACAGTATACCACTACTACTGTGGAGGACCTAGGTTCAATTCTAAGCACCCATGTCAGGGAGATCACAACCCTCTGTGATGCCAGCTTCATGGAATCTAACACCCTTTCTGGACTCAATATGGGCACCTGCACTCACATCTATCTCACATGCACATACCCACATACATACACATTATCATTAAAATGTAAAAATATACATATTTTTTAGTTGGGAGGTAGTGGCACCTGACTTTGAGCCCAGCACACAGGAGGCAGAGGCAGGAAGATCTCTGGGTTCGAAGCCAGCCTGGGCTACAGAACCAGGGCGGGGTGGGGGTGGGGGTGGTGGAAGTGGTGGTGAGGGAATCTAGCTGTATAGTCCAAGCTGGCCTGGAACCTGCAGTGGTTTTCCTGCCTCTGGCTCCCCCACAAGAAACAAAAATTCAAAGCAAAAACAACAACAACAAAAATCAAATAATCAAAATGCATCAGGTGGAACACTCCTGTGATAGTAGTATTTGGGAGACATAGGCTTTGACTATTCTGGGCGCCAGTCTGTAGTGGCACACAGCTTTAATCCCAGTACTTGGGAGGCAGAAACAGGCAGATCTCTGAGTTAGAGGCCAGCCTGGTCTACAAAGCAAGTTCCAGGACAACTAGGGCTAAACAGAGAAACCCTGTCTCAGAGAAACAACAAGGATTACATGAGACCCTATTCCAGAAAAACAAAAGAAATAAAGAAAGGGAGGAAAAGAGAGAAGGATGACGCCAACTGTCAATGTTAGGCCCTTCACTCAGGTAAATCGAGACCTTGGCTAGGCTGCAGGAAAGTTTCAAGACCAGTCAAAGTGAAGCTAAGTTGGTGAACTTACTAAGTATTTAGACAGATGCACATAGGAAAGACACTGTGTACATGCAGGGTATGGGTATGGGGCTCTCAAAGAGGGCTGAATTAAGGTGTCTTTACAACAGCTGTACTATGTTGCTGTGGCTAAATCCCAATACTCAAAGTATGCAATTTATAACAAGAGTTATGATTAAGCAACACTTAATATTTTAGTAAAAAAAAGTTAATATAGCTTTCTAAAGAATATTTTCTTTTATCTCCAAGACAGGGTTTCTCTGTGTAAAAGAATTCTCTTTTGCAAATGAAAATTTTGTAACATGGTTTCATGAGGTGCACTGTTTAGACTCAAGATGCAAAAACATACCAGACCTAAGGACACAATTATCTATTATTTTTAATGCCTGTGTTTAACATGTCATTAGAAAACAAACAAAAATCGGGAGGGGGATCACAAGAGGAATTCAGAAACTCTGAATTATAGAGTGCCCAAAATAATTTGGGAAAATTCACAAGATACAATTCTTAGAGGGGAAATTCAATTTTAAAAGAAAAAAAAGTGATTATATGGTACTAATTACTTTACTGACCTCTACAGTTTTATTTTAGCAACAACAAACCAAATGGTCATCAACTTACTGTGTGCAATAACATAATGAAACCAAACTCCAAAACCACACTTCCTTAAAGTATCAACTTAGCACCCAGGAAACAGACTGTAAGTTCCAAGTTAGCATGAATTACACAGTAAGACTCTATCTCCTTAAGGGCTGGACAGATGGCTCAGTGGGTACAAGCACTGGTTGCTCTTCTAGGGAACCTGGGTTGGATCCTAGCATCCACACAGTACCTCAAAACAACCAGCTTTAACTCCAGTTCCAACCTCTTCTAGGTTCTTCGGGCACTGAATAAACTTGGTGTACAGACGTACATGCAGGCAAAACACATCTTATACATAAAAACCAAGGGGCTGGAGAGAGGTTAAAAGCTCTGGCTGCTCTTTTAGAGCCAGGTTCAATTCCCAGCACCCACATGGCAGCTCACATCTGTCTGTTAATTCCAGGTCCAGGGGATTCAACACCTGCATATACACATACATGCAGACAAAACACCACTGCACATAAATTAAAATGAGTAAATCATGTAAAAAAAAAAAAAAAACCTCAAAGAACAAAACAACAAAAAGCTTCAACTTATGGCTAGTTATCAACTTATGGCTAGCCATTCAACTGCTGGATAGTGAGTTAATGACACAGAAGCATAATCACCCACCCACCTATTAGTGATTTTTCTTGTCAACATCAAAACTGTTTCATTGAGCCTCTTCTTTTGCCCTCAACCTTTGAACTTTTGATCCTCCTCCTCTCTTCACCACCTCCAGTACTATGTACACAATACCAGTTCCATTTTGTAACCCTTTAAATAAAGGTGCCAGGTGTGTTGGTACAAGGCTCTAGTCCCAGCACTGGGGAAGCTGAGGCAGTACTATTGCCAGTTTAAAACCAGTCCAGACTATACAGTGAGATCAGTCCAAAAAAGAAAAAGAAAAACCGAAAACAGAAAAAACAGTACCCCAAGCAGATTCTGAGACATTTTCCAATTCAGAGAGGGAGAGAAAGAGAAAGAGAGAGAAGGATGGGAGGTGGTCAGGGTCCTTTTTAAAAGGAACATTGTGAATACACACTATGCTCTTAGTGGCTGCAGCTGAGGGCGTATCCTATCAGAACCCCCAAAACAGGCTAGTACAGATGCCTGAATACTGACAGTTACCCCCAACCATGATTTTGTTGCTACTTCCTAACTGTAATCTTGCCACTGTTATGACTCACTGTTATGATATTGTAAGTATCTGATATGCAGGATATCTGATACGTAACTCCTGTGAAAAGGTCATTCAACCCCCTAGCCCCACCCCTATCAAAGGGGTCAAGACCCACAGGTTGAGAACTGCTGTTCCAGGTATGTAGAACAATGCCTGGCTCCTCCCCCACTGTTATTCTGTTTTGAGAAACAGTCTCATGTAGATGGTCTTGAACTCACTATGTAGTTGAAGCTTGCCTGCCTCTAGATCCCAAAGTCTGGGATTAGAGGCTTAGGTTACCATGGCATGTTGTATTTCAGTTTTGTTTTTTAAAAATATCCACCCCCCCAAATCAAAATAAACCATATAAAATAAGTTATTCTTGACTTTTTCCTAATAAACTCAGAATCCAATGAGCAACTAGAAATTTTTTTTTAGGCTGAACATAGTGGTGCACACTGTAATCCAGCACTCCGGAAGCTAAGATCTTCAGCCTGGACTACACAGTGAAATCCTGTGTTAAAACATCAAATCAGGGCTAGAGATAGGTCAGCAGTTAAGAGTGCTTACTGCTTAGAAGTTCAGTTCTAAGTACCCATGCAAGTCAGATAGCTCACAACTGCCTGTAACTCTAGCTTCAAAAGATCCAAGATCCTGTTCTGATCTCTGTAGGAATTGAACATGTGTGCATGTACACATGCATAAATAAAGTTAAGTCTAAAATACAACAACACACCAAACCAAAACAAGGGAAAGTGTTTTGCATTGCACTGGGGAGACAGCTTAGTGGTAAAGCATGTACCAGCCACCGATGAATCCCGGAGTTCAAATCCCAGAACCCATGTAAAGCCAGGCACAGTAGCTCATATGTAATCTCAATGTTCCTACAACTGAGATGGGAAACATAGACAAAAGAATCCCTAATTGGTTCATGAGTCAGTTAGCCTGGTGTATAAAAAGCAGCAAGCAATAAAGACCTTGTCCCAAACAAGCTGAAAAACAAGGACTGACACCTGAGGCTGTCCTTTGACCTCTACACACATGCCATGCCATTAGTGTGCCCACACTCACATGAATAAGCACACATAACACATACCACCACATAAAATATAATTAACTTTAAAGACTTTTGTTTTGTTTTTGTTTTTTCGAGACAGGGTTTCTCTGTGGCTTTGGAGCCTGTCCTGGAGCTAGCTCTTGTAGACCAGGCTGGTCTTGAATTCACAAGACCTCTGCCTCTGCCTCCCGAATGCTGGGATTAAAGGCGTGCACCACCAAAGCCCGGCTCTTTAAAGACATTTTTAAAACAGATTTTTAGTACCCACTGAAGGATAGAGACTCTCTAAAATGAAAGTAAAATAAATGAGTATATAAGAAACAACACAAATAACTAATTATGCAGCTAAAGAGATACAACTGAGTGAAGGTAGGAGCAAATTTAAAATGTATATAGGTAGCACTTCCTATCTATTAAGCCCTGTGCTAAAGAAATATTTTATAGAAGTACCATGTGTCAAATTTAATGCTCATATCAATTCTGAGACAGTTACTATTATCATTCTCCTTTTACAGAAAAGAAAATAAAGGTTTAGATTTTGAGGCTGGGAAGATAGCTGAGTAGTTATAATGCTCACGTATAAACATGAGGACAACAGAACCCCGTAAATGCCAAATGGTAGTGGGAGCCTGTTTGTAACCCCAACTTTAGAAGGCAGAGACACTAGATCCCCAGAATGAGCTGGCTAGCAAGACTACCTATGTTGGGAAGCCCTGGGTTTCATGATTCTGCCTCAACAAACAAGGTGGAAACTGATGATTACTGACATCCACCTGTATGTACACTCAAGTCTTCAGGCTTGGCAGCAAATGCCTTTATCCACTGAACCATCCTCAAGGCACAACATATATTATTGCTTGTTTTATTTTTCAAGACAGGGTTTCTCTGTGTAGCCCTGGCTCTCTCAGAACTTACTTTGTAGACCAGGCTGACTTTGAGCTCAGAGATCTGCCAGCCTCTGTCTCCCAGAGTGCTGAGATAAAAGGTGCGTGCCACCACTAGCCAGCTTCAGCACACAACTTCTTAAACTATGGGTTGATAGGTGATACAATTTGGACATTTTGAAAAATCTATGAACAGTAAAAGGTTTCTGAATATACAACAGCCAAGTGTCAATTCAAAATCAAACACATTAACAAATCCAAGTTGTCTCCAGCAATGCTCACCTGTTCTGATTTGCTTGACTTAATTGCAATGCAACATGAACACTTTACACTATGCATACCCTCAAGCTACGCAACACCAAACACACTGCCTCAAACACCTTGGCTCAGCTTTGAAACCACTGTAGGTCATTTACTACACTGCTTTTTTGTTTTTTGAGACAGCATTTCTCTGTGTCACTGCCTTGGCTACCCCGGGGACTCACTCTGTAGACCAGGCCGGCCTCTGCCTTCCGAGTGCTGGGATTAAAGGTGTGTGTCACCTCGGCCCAGCTCAACTACTGTTTTTACTGTGCATTCAAAGTTTTCTGCTCTTATAAAAACATTGTCTTACAAACAAAAGTTTTAATATTTTCCTACTGTCTTTTTGTTGTTGTTAGCATCAAAATAGTTTGTGTTTGGGGTGTTGTATGCCTGTAATCCCAGCACCTGAGAAATGGCGATGGGGACCATGAATTTAAGGTAAACTGTCCACAATAACCTGGGATACATGAGACCCTGTCTCAACAAACAAGAAACTACCTCGAGGAGGCAGGCATGGCAGCAAACACCTTTGATCACTTGTAAAGCAGAGGCAAAAGGATCTCTATGAATTTGAGGACACTCTGGTCTACACAGGGAAGTTCCAGGCTAGCCAGAGCCACTGTGAGATCTAAAAAAAAAAAAAAAGGTTAGGGATATACCTCGCCTGGTAGAGTACTTCTCTAGTATACACAAAGATGAGTTTGATCTGCAGCACACACAAACTAAGTAAGGTAACACAGTTCTGTAATCCCAGCATTAAGGAAGAGGAGGCAAGACCATTAATTCAAAGTCATCCTTGACACATGAAGCTTGACATAGTGTGCATGTCACATAGGTTTTCAAATATCTGACTTGAAAAACTGCTGTCTGATACGCTGATGAGATGGTTCAGCAGGTAAAATGACTTGCCACAAGTCTGATGACCTATGTCAATACTTGGATCCCACAGTATAAGGAGAGAAAACTTGTTTGTCTGTCTCTCTGTCACTCACACAAATAAATATTAAATGGCCCTAAACACACTTCTTCCACTTTGTACTTTTGGGAAGCAGTATTCTCAATATTAATGATGACAAAATCAAAATATCAACTCTGAAAAATGTTAAAGATGGTCTGTACCCTGCAGTACCAGACACTCAGCCAAGATTTCTTCTGGTTTCTGAGACAGGGTCTCATGCAGCCCAAGTTGGCCTAGCATTTGTTACGCAGCCAAAGATTACCCTCAAGCCTCTGTCTTCCAAGTGCTGAGAATACAGGCATGGATCACCATCCCTGGCAATAATGAATCCTAAGTACATCCACCTCCTTATTATACATATTAGCTTTTGTCTTTAATAAATAGTAAAAATTAAACACAGACCAAAGAATTTTGAGTTAGGATCTAGAACTCAATATGTAGACCAGGCTAGTATTGAACACCTGGGTAATTCTCCTGCCTCAGTCTCCTGATTACAAGCATAGGCCACCATACCAAGCTCCAAATAATTGTTTTAAAGTAAGTTTCTTTATCACTTCTCAGCAAATGTTTGGTTTTTATACAATCAAGGTTTCATAAAAATTTTCCAGGCAAATTTGTACATACTCAAGGTTTCATAAAAAATTTCCATGCAAAAAAAAAAAGAAGGCCAAGAGTGGCAGTTGAAAGAGTCCTGGCCAAATACTGTATTTACCAACCCAAATTTACTGAGCACCTATTTCCCTGGCTCTTTGCAGTGAAAAACTACTGCTTGTGTGTGTGCAAACCTGCAATCTCAATACTATGGAGGCTAAGGCAAAAGTAACATGAACTCAAGACAGCCTGGGCCTGATATGGTGGTAGGCAAAGGCAGGAGGATCTCTGTGAGTTCAAGACCACCCTGGTCTACATAGTGAGTTTTAGGTCAGCCAGGACTACATAGTGAAACCTTGTCTTAAAAATTAACAACAACAAAAGCCCAGGCCGGGATATACAGAAATCCCAAGTGCCCAGACTACATAGCAAGACCACAAACAGAAAGAAAAGAGAGGGAGGGCTCAGTAGTAGAGTGCCTGCCTCAACAGGGCAAAGGGCTTATTTAATGCTCGATTATTTCAACAACGACAACAAAACAAGAGAAAACAAAGCAAAACACCAGACATGGTCTGACCTTTCCTGACTTGCTAAAGCCAAACGTTTTAATACTGTTAGACAAACTTAGATACACTTAATTTTCGATGCATCCCAAGCCTCTGACCACCAGGTTCCTCAACTTCGACACCACTGACCTCAGTTAGCTCCAGCTAATTCCGGGTGTGTGTGTGTGTGGGGGGGGGGGGGTTCTGTCCTACGTAACAGGAATCTGGTAGCATCTCTGGCTTCTTCGTGCCAGACGCCTAAGGCACGGGTGTAGGTCGTTCCCAGGCGCTGTCAGCTCAGACGCCACCTCCGCGGGAAATGGCTCCCTGAAGCCACCACACCAGCGTCTTCTGTTCCAGGCCCTTTGTGAAAGGTCTCCACCTCACTCGCCCACTGACAACTTGCTTAACATCTAATTGTTGCCCCGGGTCCTTCCCGCGGGCCGAGGGCTCTACGAGGGCGGGGGGCGTCTGGGACCCAAGTACGGCAACTGCTGTGGAGCTAACGACAAGGGACAAGCGAGGCGCGGAGGAGAGGCGACTGGGACGCGAGGGGGCGTGGGGGGGTCTCATCCAGGAAACGGAGCCGGTGCGAGAAGGGACTGGGCCGGAATTAGGGCTCGGTCCACCTGCGCATGCGTCTCGCTCCCCCGGGATCCCACCACACACTCCCCGCCCCCCCACGAAGGTGGGTCCCGAGTTCCCCAGCTTTCCCCGGGGCTACGGAACGGGGGACAGGGGCCGCCGCCCCAAGAAGAACTTACACGGGCCTGAGAGCGGGCGGCGAAATCCCTGCCTCCGGGACACTGACGGCGGCCACCACGTCTGCACGAGCGGCGACTCCGCTCCTCAGGTCGCCCAACGGCCGTTACACGCCCGTCAGGCCGCACGCCTCCAAGCGCGCGCCGCCCAGCACCGCCCCTTTCTGCTGTCCTCTGGCCAATAGAAAGTCGAGGCGCGTGGCTGCCCCGCCTCTTTCTGCCTCGCTCTGACCAATGGAGACTCGGGCCGCTCTGGTGTCCCGCCCCCTGCACGGTGTCCTCGGTTGTGGGCGGGAGGATCACTGCGTAGGAGGCGCTGGACCGGTGGAGCGCTCTGCGCATGACCCAGCGGCTACTTAGCTCTGACTCTTCGCTCCTTACCCAGTCCTGCCTCTAGGTGGCGCTGTGCCGGCGAGGCTTAGGGCGGAGACTAGAGGGAATCCTCCCGCCGGAACGGTGAGGTCAGATGGTGCCTGTGACCTGCCTGGGTCACTGCCTATTCATAGTCAAAGACGAGGAGCTGCTCTTTCAGGGACCCCAAGTTCGGTTCCTAGCATCCGTGTCTGGCGACTCCCAACTCTCTTCTAGCCTCTTTTGGCGCGCCCACTCACTGCATTCACACACAAACGCAACACACACATAATAAAAACAAAATTTAGGGGCTGGAGGGATGGCTCAGAGATTAAGAGCACGAGCTGCTCTTCCAAAGGACCCCGGTTCAATTCCCACCACCCACATGGCAGCTCAAAACTGTCTAGGTATCCTCACACACAGACGCACAGGCAAAACACCAATGCAGGTAAAATAAAAATAAATTATAAAAAGTAAAATTTGTGGATCTCTGTGAGTTCGAGACCAGCCTGGTCTACAACAGCTAGGTCCAGGTCAGCCTCCAAAGCCACAGAGAAACCCTGTCTCGAAAAACCAAAATAAATAAATAAATAAATAAAATAAAAAGTAAAATTTAAAAACATTTAAGAATAACAAACTGATGGATGTTGAACCTGGGAATGACAGATAAATTTAGAGAAAATCTCTGGAATTAGGAACAGGGACCTTTATTACTATGAATCTTAAGTCTGGATGTCTAAAAATGAATTTATAGGTGAAAGCTGAGTTTTCCCAGTAGATGGCTTCTGTTTCTTTTGTGAGGAAGGAGGGAACAAGGACAAGAGGTGGACGTAAAGGGCTGGTGTAGGGAAAGGGCCAGCCAAAGAAACACACCCTGAGCAGAACCAAAGAAACACACTTTGGCCCTGCAACCAAACCCAAGAAATGCACCCTGGCCCTGAAACCAGTGCCAAAGAAACACACTTTGTCCTTGGAATCAGAGCCAGTGAAAGAAATACACCCTGGTCCCAAAGCTAGAGCCAAAAGGCTAAAAAGGACCAGTGAAAGAAACACACTTTAGCCCCAAACCAGAGCGAATCTGACCCCAAGCCTGTGCAGAAAACTAACCAATCTCTGAGCAGAAGATCTAGCCAATCTGAGTTCAGGGATTGAAATCTGACCAATCCCCACCCCCTGGAAAAACTCTGCCCCCTGAGAGTCCTTATATAAGTTCTTTGTTCGGCTTGTGGCTGTTTTGGCTGCCCTGCTATCCTCTGACACCCTGGTAGAGGGCAGCCACTCTTCCTGGATTCTTCCCTCCCAATAAACCCTTAGATGGGCTCTGGGTAAAGATCTCCTTTTGCGGCAGAGCAGAGACCACCCTGGGCAGAGCAGAGCAGAGCGAGCAGGTCTGTAACAGTTTTGCCGGGCAACCCTCCCCCTGGCAGAGCTGAGTTTCCACTCTCTGCCCTCCCGGGAGCAGAGGTGAAATGTTACTATTTCGCCCAAGAAGCCCTTTTCTGCTGGAGCAGAGCTGATCCGCTGGGGAAGCCTCCCCTGAAACAGGGCTGTGAACTGCTGCGCTTACTGTGACCTGTGGTATTCCTTGTCTCCTGAGCTCCAGAATACCTTTCCATCCGAGCTGTTTAACACTCCGCATTCTCTGACTCCCGAGTGCCTGTCCCAGCCGATCTGCCCAAAATGCCTACAGCTGGTCCTGGAAAGAGAAGAAACTTGAAACGGTGGACGTGTTGGAATTTAAATCTACAAACATTTATGAGCTGGGGTGATAGAGTATGTCTGTAATCGCAATTCAGAAGGCTGAGGCAGGTAGATCAGGAGTTTGATGCTATCCTAAGCTACACAGTGAGATCCTGTCACACACACAAAAATTCTATTTGTACAGTTCTTCTCTTCAACAAAGCCTTGCAATTTAGCGCAGGCTAACCTCAGACTCCTGAGTCTTCAGGCTTGGGCTCCTGAATGGGTTCTTGGACATTTTTTTTTTTTTTTTTGACTTTAAGGTTTATTTTTAGTGTGTGTGTGTGTGTGTGTGTGTGTGTGTGTGTGTGTGTGTGTGTGTGTGTGTGTGTGCACGCACGAGCGCCAGAACCTCTAAGGCCAGAAGGCACTGGATCCCTTGGAACTGCACTTAGAGGTATTTGTGAGCCACCTAATGTGGGTGCTAGGGTCTGAACAGTCCTCTGGCAGAACACCGATTGCTCTGGACTCCCTCTTACTTACTTTTTGACTGGGTTTCATGGAGTCCAGCCTAGCCTGGAGCTTGCTTTATAGCCAAGGTCAACTTTGAACTAATCCTTCAACCTCTACTTCCCAAGTGCAGAGACTACAGGTATGAACAAATACACCTGGCTCAGTTTCCCCCTGTAGTTTAAAAGTAACTCCATCATGTGATAATTTCAATATGGAAACGAGTACTCTTATTTCAACTGTCTTTAGGTTCTCATTTCGAAGACTATTCTTCATTTTAAGGATCCATAAATCTTCAGTTACTTTACTATTGTTTGTTGACACAGGGTTCCACGTAAACAAAGCTAGCGTCACACTCGCTTTGTAATTCAGGAAAACCTTGAACTTCTGGTTGTCCTGTCCTACCTTCCAAATGCTGTGGTTACCTCATTTTTAAAGGACTTGCTACATATGTAATAAAATATATTAATGGAAATATACCAACCAGCGGGATTAAAAGTAAAAAGACTAGATTTGGGACTGAAGAGATGACTCAGTGGTAAAGAGCACTTGCTCTTACAGAGGACTGGGGTTTGGTTCCTAGCACCTACATTGTAGCTCACAACTGATTGTAACTCCAGTTCGGGGGAATTCAGTGCCCTCTTTTGACTTTGTGTCTGGCTTTAAGTGAAATGTATAGTAAAGCCTTTGTGTCTGGCTTTGAGAGAAATGTTTCAGCAAAGCCTTTGCTATGTTTGAGTTGATCAGTAGAGGCTGAGAAATTGTTTTGAGACTGTTTAAACCTTGGAGAGCTATTTCTCTGGGGAGTCTGCACTTGGTGGTACTGAGAGCTTGCAGCTGCATGGACCTTGTTCCTAAGACAATCCTGGCAGATCCAGCATTCTTACTTATGATTATGGCTTGGTAGTTTGAACCTATGGTATGACTTTGGTAGCTGGAACCTTTCCCAGCTCCAATTAACCTTGTATGTGTTTGAATAAAGTAACTGGAGTTCCAAGAAGGCTGTACTTGGAGAATAGTACTTTAACTATGCACAGGTGTGCTGCATTTGTTTAACGATGTAGAGATGTGTTGCTTTGCCTGCACCTGATTGGTTGAGTGAGAAGCTGAATGGTCACTATCTAGGCAGGAGAGGGAGAGGAGGACCTGGTAGGCAGAGAGCATAAGGAGGAGGAGGGATCTAGGAGAGAGAGAACCAGAGGGAGGAGAGAATGAGGGAGAAAAAGAGGGAGGCGCTTGGGGCCGGCCAGCTAGGCAGCTGCCAGACAGACAGACACAGAGGGAGCAGTGAAAGTGGGACATACAGAATGAAAGAAGTTATAAAGCCTCAAGGCAAAATACAGGTGAAGGGAAACAAATTAAATTATAGAAGCTAGTGGGACAAGCATAAGGCCGAGCATTTATAACTAATAATAAACCTCCACGTCTTTATTTGGGAGCTGGTTGGCCCAGAGAAAGTCTGCTACACTGTACCCCTTGCTTCTTTAGAAGAAGACTTAGCCTGTTAGTGAGCTGCTCTCTCTACTGCGGCACCTATGACCCAACATCAAACAATAGGCACCCAGCACACAAGCAGAGGGTTTACACACACGCAGGCAAAACACTCATGCATAGCTGGGCATGGTGGAGACAGGCAGGTGGGTGGATCTCTGGTTGAGGCCAACTTTGTCTATTATAGTAAATTCCAGGACACCCAGACCTACACCAGAAGGCCTTATCTGAAAACAAACAAACAAACAAAAAACACTCATACACATATTTTTTTAAATGTTAGATTTGGTTAAATATACCTTTCTCATTTAACCAAAGAGAATGGGAAGAGTCAAATTTGGTGGTGCAGGCCTGCAATCTTGGCACTCAAGGTTGAGACAGCAGTATAGCAAGTTCAAGACCAGACCGACCCATATAATGAAACCCCTTTCAAAAAGACTTAAAAGGAATGACAAGATGGCTCAATGGGTAAAGCACTTGCTATGCAAGCCTGACAGTTGATTTGACCCCTGGGACCCGCATAAAGGTGGAAGACAAGGACTCCATGTATTTATCCTCTGACCTCCATGTGCTCCTGTGGCAAACATGACCATGAGCACACACTGTACACGCATGCGCTTATTCTCTGAATAAATAGGAAAAAGAATACCGAATTGAACTTGAGTTTTTTGTTTTTGAGACAGGGTTTTTCTGTGTACCCCTGGCTGTCCTGGATCTAGATCAGGCTGAGCTCAAACTCAGAGATCCTCCTGCCTCTACCTACCAAGTACCGGGATCAAAATTTACACCCCCAAGACCTGGTTTTCAGTACTTGTTGAGTTTTCTGTTTGAGACAAGGTTTCGTGACGCTAGAAAACCCACTGTGTAGCTAAGGATGACCTTGAACTCTATCTTCCTGTTCCAGCTCCACCTCTCAAGTGCTGAGATTACAGACATGCACCACTGTACCTAACTCCCATTTTCTGATTTCTTTTCCCTTTGGAGTATGTATGTTTGGGGTTCATATGAGTTTATTGCTGTTTGGGGGATCAAACTCAAGACCATGTGTGTGCTATGGAAGTGCTCTATCACTGAGCAACACTTTTTACTCATTTTGTGGTGTTTTGTTTACTTGTTTGTTTGTTTGGGGCAGGGTCTTGATATATAACCCAGGCTGGTCTCAAACTCAGAATAATCCTCCAGGCTCAATCTCCAGGTGGCTAGGATTCCAGGTGCACTGCGCCTTGCATAGCTCGGTTGTCTGTTAACAGCTAGTCTGTCCTGTTTCCTGGTCCACAGTCTCCTTCCAATTCTCATTCACCCTGTCCTTAAGTCTGTCTAAGACTGCTGAATCCCCAGGGTATAACATGGCCCTAGGTATGGAATAGAGTCTGGTTTGGGATGAATTAATGACGACAGCCCAAACACTGTTGCTACATCACCCTCCACCAGGAAAGTTGGGCTAAGGAGGCCTTGACTAACCAAGGGATAGGAGGAAAAGGCTTGGACTCTATTATATAAATGCATTCAACTCTCATCCTGGAATGGAACAGTTCTGACAATTTGCAGGTAAAAAAGAATGAGAAAGTAGGGTCAACTGACTGAGACCCAAGGATTTCGTAGGCTTCATTCCCATACTGAAGCAGAGGTCATCTGGTCAAACACTTTCATTTTACATGTGTGGAAATGAAGCCCCAAAGGAATAAAGTGACTGTCAGACCCCCCAACCCCCTTCCAATCCTTCAGCCCATTGACCTGGAGCACCAAAGCATTGTGGTCAAATTATACAGACAGACGTCAGAAAAAGTAGAATTCTTTGTGTTTATTGGCCATAAACTCTCTAATCACCTCTATCATATTGAGTGGTCTAATCACACACCCTCCCCTAAGGGTTGCAGACACGGGAAACGAAGGCCCGATGAGAGAGAGAGAGCACAAGCCACTGTGCAGGGGCCACATTCTTCCCAATGTTGGGCTACACAGGTCCATGCCCAGCTTCTCTGGTACCTAACAGAGGTCACACTGCTTGCCTCTCCTCAAATCTTCCTCCGCTCCACCCTCAACTCAGGCAGGTAAACTAGACATTAAGTTCTATTGGAATGGGGAGGCTGGCCAGGTTCTAGTCCAGCAGCCAGCCTACCGCCATCAGGAGCAAGATGAACATCCAGGCTTCTGCAGGAAAGAAAGGAATGATTACAAAGTAGGACTGAGGGGGGGGCTGGAGAGACGGCTCAGCAGTTTAGAGCACACAGCTCCTGCAGAGGACCTCAGCTGGGTTCCTATCACCCACAGCGGACAGCTCGCAATAGTCTAACCTCTGACCTCCGTGGGTGCCAGCACTCATGTGCGCATCGTACACACACGTATATGCATAATTTAAAATAAAATAAAAATATTTAAAATGGGATTTGAGGAGCTTTCAGAGTCTATGAGACCCTTTAAGATCTCTTCTTACTACATTTTGTGTGTGCATGTCATAGTGTACTTGTGAAGGACAGAGAACAGCTTTCTCGGGTTCTCTCCTTCCACATATGGTTCCCAGGGATAAAACACACGCCATCAAGCTTAGCAAGCACTTCTACTGCTGAGAAACCTCGATTTGGAGTGTTACTGAGTACACCAATATTTTTTTTCTTTCTTCTTTTCTTTTTCTTTGAGACACTCAGTCCAGGCTGGCCTCAAACTTTCTCTGTAGCCAAGGATGGCTTTAAACACTTAATTCTCCTGCTTGCACCTCCTAAGTGCTGGGATTACAGGGTAAGCCACCACACCTGGCTTTTCTATTGAGTAGGGTCTCGCTATCTTGCACAGGCTGGGTCTAAACTTCTGGGCTCAGGCATGCTCCACTGTGCCTGGTGCATTTCAAACCTTCAACCTTTACTCTGAGTCATTTCTGGGCAATTTCAGATTTTTGAGGCTGGATAAGGCAACAACCCCACATTCACCCTGCCATGTACTGCTCCAGCTGAGACTTGGAGAGTTTAATTGACTTCTTGGTCACATGGCTCTGAGAAGAAACGGTACCCCAAATCAGCACTAGCCTGTGTGTAACATGAGAACTTACTTCACTACAGCAATGCCCTTGTACTCACCTGCTCGGCTCCTGCTGCTGGAGGCTCTGGGCGCTGCAACCACATAAAAACAGAGATTGAATTCCAAGTGCCCCTCACTATTCCATTGGGACTGGACAAAGGAGGGTGGCTGATTTTGGAAGCTGGGACTCAAAAGAGTGAAAGGATCCTTCAGGATTCACCAAAAGCATGGGAATAATGACCAAATAGAGGTTGACATGAAAGTCTGAGAAGAGTGAGTTGCTGTGACAGGAAAGGACATAGAGTGCCTGAGGGGGCTAGAGCAATGACTCAGCTGTTAAGAGCACTGAATAATCTCTCAGAGGACACAGGTTAGATTCCCAGTGTCCACAAAGTGGCTCACACCTATCTGTTACTACAATTCCAGGGAATCAAATGCCCTTTTCTGGCCTCAAGTGAACACCAGGCACATATGTGTTGTCTGACATACATGCAGACAAAACATTCATACACCAGGTTTTCATAAAACCAAATTTTCAATTTTTTTAGAGCGATGCCAGAGGTAAAGATGGTTCAGACTTGAAGGAGTATTGTGACTGGTCAGTGTTGTCAACCTGGCAGAGTCTAGAGTCGCCTGGAAGATGGATCTCTGGGTATGCATGCCTGTGTGGGAGTCTCTTGATTACACTAGTTGATATGGGAGACCCATCTTAATTGTAGTGAAGTCAGAAATTCTCTGGGCAGGGGACCCTGGAACTGTCAAAGACGCGAAAGTGAGCTTGTGTTCATGTCTCTCTGCTTCCTGGCTGCAGATGTGGCCAAAGCCAGCAAGCTCCTGCCGCCATGATTCCCTCAAATAATCATAATGGATCACACCCTTGAACCATCAGGGTTTCCCTGTGGCTTCGAAGCCTGTCCTGGCACTGGCTCTGTAGACCAGGCTGGCCTGGAACTCACAGAGATCCACCTACCTCTGCCTCCCGAGTGCTGGCACTAAAGGCATGTGCCACCACTGCCTAGCTTTGAGCCACAGTAAACCTTAAGTTGCTTCCATGTGTGTATTTTTTTCACAGTAATAGGCAAAGAAACTAAAGTGAAGTAAATAGGCCGAGGTGGTTGCAAGGACTGGTCTGGAGCAGAGAAGAACATGGGCTCAGGGAGGAGACTGGGTTTCGGGGAACAGTGTAAAGACATGGTGGTGAGAGGGGACTCAGTGAAAGCCCAGGGTCTCAGAACAAGACATTGGGAGGGTCTTGGCAGATGAGCTGGGGCGGGCGGCTCAGGGGTGGGGGTTGGGGGGGCTACAAATGGTCCATCCATGTACCGCTTATTCGGAGAGGGCCGAATACGATCCACTTGCTACTGCCAGGTTCCAGACGGGTCCCAGCTCGAGAGTCCCAGGGTGAATTTCTCCGCAGGGGATCCTTCCCACTACAAGACTGTGGGTGACAAGACAGCGTGGGGACTTTCCCTAAGACCTCAGCGACTCGTGTTCCATAACCCACAACCCAAATAAGTTCTCTCACTTCCACCTACAAGATCTAGCTAGGGCTTCCAATGCCTGCCTTTAAATCTACCCCCAACCCAGTCCCTGGAGCATGAGGCCAGAACACAACCACACAACCACCCTTGGTCCAGTCCCAGCTGCATAACTGGGCTTCAGGAGCCCCACTCACTGGTTGGCATAGGCGGGATGCTTGCTTGTCACAGAGGGTCACTTGGGCGTGAAGGTAGAGCATGTCACTGTTCAAGAATCGTGACAGAGTGAAGGCCAGAATTACATGTATGGAGGCCCCGTTGCTCAAGTCCTGGAGCAGCCGGCCCTGGACTGGGCAGCTGTGTGAAGAAGGCATCGCATTGGAACCCAGGCTTGGGGCCGAGGTGTCAACCCTGACTTGCTCTGTGTGACTGTGGGTGTTCGATCTCGTGCTGAGAATTACATGAACTATCTAATTTCCCCCTACATCTACATTCTGCTGGGGGACCACACTTTTGACATCTCCGCATTTTTAAAGGTTTATTATTTTCTGCCTGTCAGTGTCTATGCCCCACAGGAGTACAGAGGTCACAGAGGTCAGAGAAGGGTGCTGTTCCATCACCTGGAACTGGAGTTACAGATGGTTGTAACGCATGTGGGTTCTGGGAACCCAACCCAGGGCCTCTGCAAGAGCAGCCAGTGCTTTAAACTGCTGAGCCATCTCTCCAGCCCTACACTTCCCTGCCCTTTTTTTTAAAACCAGGAGGAAACTTAGGCTCGGAGAAGTTAGGTAGGTCCTCAAGTTGGGCCAGAGTGTTAGTCTAGCAGGATGCTGGCCCTAGGTGGGAACCCCAGAACCTCATGAAGAGAGGAAAAGACAATTACACAATAGGACGAATTCAGCAGTGTGTTTTGGAATAGAACTGAGCATAAGCAGTCCTTGGTCAGACTCGGAGCCCTTGGCTCTCTCATCTGTGCAGTGGAGGAAATTATCCTTCGTGGGATTGTTTTGCCAACTGTAAACTGATGAGTGATCCACTGTGCTTCTACAAAACTATTATCAATATTAATGAAATGTGATATACACATAAGAATATAGTCTGTCTGTCTCTCTCTCTCTCTCTCTCTCTCTCTCTCTCTCTCTCTCTCTCTCTCTCTCTCTCTCTCTCTCCTCTCTGCCCAGGGTGACCTGGAATCTTCTATGTAGCTTAGTCAGTCTCAATCCCTCCCTCTTCTTCCTGAGAGCTTAGGTTACAGACTTGCACCACCATATCCAGTTTTTATTTTTATTTTAGAATTATTTTTTAAAATAGGGTCTTTTGAGGTGGTGATGGTGCACACCTTTAATCCCAGCACTCAAGAGGCAGAGACAGGTGGATTTTTGTGAGTTCGAGGCCAGCCTGGTCTACATACAGAGTGACTTCCAGGACAGCCAGGGCTATACAGAGAAACCCTGTCTCAAAAACAAAAAACAAAAAAATAGAGTCTTGCTTGGTTAGCCTGATACTCTAAGTAATTCCCCTGCCTCAGCCTCCCAAGTGCTTAGATTTGGGTCACAGGCTACCACACCTGAATAAGAGACCCAGCTCTTATCCTAGCGTGCTCAATACTTAACACAGTTACCTCTTATGCACTTGAACTGAGCCTTAGTTTCTCCTTGTGTAAGATGGGAATCAAAATATAACTGTCATATTGTGCTGTAAGATATATATTAACTGATAAATGTGATGTGACTCTATATCTGGCATGAAATAAAATTATTTATAAATAACTAAACTATTAGGGCTGGAGAGATGACTCAGCGGTTAAGAACATTGACTGTTCTTCCAGAGGTCCTGAGTTCAATTCCCGGCAACCACATGGTGGCTCACAACCACCTTGAATGAGATCTGGTGCCCTCTGCTGGCATGCGAGCAGAAGACTGTATACATAAATAAATAAAATCTTTAAAAAAAAAAAAAACTAAACTATTAGCTTCTGTTAGCTATTACATGCAATATACATCAGTATACAACATAGCATATGATACTCTAACATGTCAACGTTATTTTTTATCTCATCATAGGCCCTCAATAACTGTTGGGAGGAAACAATAGAAGAAATGTATGTCATCTGTTGGCTGTGAGATCTTGAACAGGTTTTAATCTCCCTGAGCCTCAGTTTACTCATCTATAAAACAGGGCTGAATGCATTTACTAAACAAACACTCACCAATCCCTTCTTCCCCCACTTTGTTTGCCATGGACACAGAAAAGAATGAGAGTCTGTGTTCATGGGAACAAAGGTGCCTTCGAGAGTCACAGTCCCAGAGCTGGGGCCTGATTGGTCCTTACCTCTCCTTCACAAAATGATAGGTGGCCTTAGCCACTGTGTTGGAGGGGTTGCTACTGGCAAAGACCTCATTAGCCACCAGGACAAATCGGTCAGGATCACTGTTGGTGGACTTGAGGACCACGTAGAGGGTCATGCCCACAGGAGCTGTGCTGTTCTTGAGTGGAGTGGTGAGTTCAGAGTTTGTGAAGATGCTCAGGGTGATGATGGTCTCTCCGGTACTGGGAACGTGGATGGTGTGGATGGTGCTATATCCAGAAAGGAACAAGAGTGAGCCCCTCACCTCGAACCTCAGAGGAAAGGTAGTGGGTAAAGTACTTTACTATACAGCATGAGGGTTTGAGATCGAGCTCCATAGCCATGTTAAAAAGCCTGGCACAAGGCATGCTTGTGATTTTACTACTAGAGAGACAGGCAGACCCATAGAGCTTACTGGTCTACCAGGCTAGCCCTGCCTAGTGAGTTTGAGGCCAACGGGAGACCCTGCCTCAAAGAATAAGCTGTGATGCAGCATCCTTGTGGTCACCATCCGTGATGGGACAGGGCTTTACGATAAAATAGTGCTTGGGGTCACCTATGTTCTTTCTCAGAATAAAGTTTCTAACTCCTGGCAGAGAGAAGAGCTTGGGTCTTGGAGAACACTTAGCAGTGTCCATCACAATCAGGAAACGGTCTTGTTCTCTGCACCCCGGGAGAGTTGCTCTCACAAGGAGCAAGATGTGTACAGAGGACCTTGTGCAGTAAGACAGGCCTGTCCGGGAGCCTTCTTTTTTTTGGGGGTGGGGTGGGGCAGGGTTTCCTGTGGCTTTGGAGGCTGTCCTGGCACTCGCTCTTGTAGACCAGGCTGGTCTCGAACTCACAGTGATCCACCTGCCTCTGCCTCCCAAGTGCTGGGATTAAAGGCATGTGCCACCACTGCCCGGCTTCCAGGAGCCTTCTTTAATGTCAGACTCACTCAAGTCTGGTGGCTTGGGAAACAGGTTAGAATAGGGTCAAATATATTGTCCCTATTTCCATGCAAAGTCTTACTTTATGGTTGGTATAAACCTATAAAATATTGCAATTAAATAAACAAATAGAGGCTGGAGAGATGGCTCTGAGATTAAGAGCACTGGCTGCTCTCCCGGAGGACCCAGGCTTGATCCCCAGCACTCACAGTTTTGGTCTCGAAAAACCAAAATAAATAAATAAACAAACAAATAAATAAGGTGTAAAGTGATTAAGGAATACCAGAGGCTGTCCTCTGGCCTAGATACACATGGCACACATGTACATGGACTAGCACACACTGCACAAACATGTACTAAGAAAGAGAAGAGGAAAAGATAGGTCATCAGGATGGCTCAGTGAGTAAAAAGTTCTCAACACCATGCCTGATGATCTGAGGAAACGGGGAACAGACTTTTACATGTGACACACACACACAATAAATAAATATAAAAGAAAAAAAAAGATGGCCAAGGGATGGGCAAACCTGTGAACTTTCCTCATGAACCACATAAAAGATGAAGTCCCACGTCATAGGTCCCCAGATCTTGGCCGCTATCTAACCCCATGGCCATTTACATAAGCAACCCATAATTCATCTCTTGGCAGAAGTGGCTTGTTTTCCCTCCATGCTGCTTACATATGGTAGGTAAGCAGGAGGAACAATTTCTCGAGAGTGTTGAGTCTTTGGCCAGATTTGAGGTAGCAACGAGAACTCGGGTGGCCTAGGGCCTAGCTGCAGAAACAGCTGACTGGACATAACTCACGGAATGGAGTCCTCCTGGTAGGAGACAGGCTGGCTGACATTCACCACCAGGGGGTATGCGCAGCTGAAGTGGAGCACTCCCAAGTTAGGGTTTTTGGAGCCAGGGACAGCCGGTTCAAGATGCACATCCAAAGAGTGAAGGGCATGGCTGGTGTTAGTCTAGAAAAGACAGGAAGGTGAGCAGACATTACCCACAAGTCCCTGGGGTTAACACCTTCTCCCATCCTCTCTGGCAACAAGGTGTTTATTAAAAGAAAAGCTGTAGCTGAAATTTCTTTGAGTCTGACACTGTGACTAGAACACAACTCTCCCTTATCGGCCCCATTTTATAAAAAAGAAAATAAAATAAAGCTCAGAAAGGTTAAAAGACACCGGGCGGTGGTGGCACACGCCTTCAATGCCAGCACTCGGGAAGCAGAGGCAGGTAGATCTCTGTGAGTTTGAGACCAGTCTGGTCTGTAAGAGCTAGTTCCAGGACAGGCTCCAAAGCCACAGAGAAACCCTGTCTGAACCCCCTCCCTGCCCCCAACAAAAAAAAAGGGGGGGAAGATTAAAAGATGCCCAAAGCAAGTGACTGAGCCTAAACCCAACAACACTCTGACTCCAGGGCCCATCACTTTAACCCCATGCCATGATTGTAAGTTTCTTTTCTTGAGATGGGGTCTCATGTAGACCAGGCTGGTCTTCATGACTATGTAGCTGAGGATGATCTTGAATCCCTGACCTGCCTGGTCCCACCTCCAAGTGCCAGGATTAGCAGTTTGTGTCACAATGCCCAGTTTATATTGTGTTGGGCATTGAACAGAGAGTTACCAATGGAGGTTCTTATTCCATGCTTCTTAAATGTTAATATTCATTTTATTTTACTTTATTTTTGAGACAGGGCACCATGTAGCCCAAACTAGTCTCCAACTATGTAACCAAGGATGGCCTCAAACCCATTCCTGTCTCCACTTCCCAAGTGTCATCTTATCTGTATGTACCACCACGTCTGGCCTGTTTTTAATTTTGGTGTGGAAGTGTGGTGGTTGTTTTGAGAGAGCATTTTAAAGGCTTTATTTTAAAAATCATGTACATGTGTGTATCTTTCTGCTGAGTATATGCTTGACAGTGCAGGTTCCTGAAGAGGACAAAAGAGGCAGCAGAGCCTCTGGATACGGATCTTAACAATTGTGAGCTGCTGGTACTGGTGCTGGGAGAACTCCGGGCCTCTGCAATATGACTCTTAAACTGCTGAGCCATCTCTCCAGCTCAGAAAGAGCATCTTGCTCTATAGCCCAGGCTGTCCTGAGACTTGCAATCTTCCTGCCTCAACTTTCTCAATTCTGGGTTTATAGGTGTCAATTTGCATTTTGGAATCTCTTGGGGGAAAAATAGGATCATTAGACTGTTAAGACTTCTAAGTCTGGCTGGCCAGTAGTGGCATACACATTTAATCCCAGCACTCTGGAGGCAGAGACGGGTGGATCTCTGTGAGTTCAAGGCCAGCCTGGTCTACAGATGGAGTTCCAGGACAGGCAAGGCTACAATGAAACCCTGTCGGGGCAGGTGTGTTGGGGGGGGTGAGAATGAGAATTCTGAGTTGGGTGTAATGGTGTATGTCTTAAACCCCATCATTGGGGAGGTGGAGGCCATAGGGAGTTCCAGTGCCACATAGACCCTGTCTCAAAAAGAAAAAAGTTCTCTAAGGTATGTGTGGCACATACCTTTAATCCCAGAACTGGAAGGCAGAGGTAAGTGGATCTCTGTAAGTTCCAGGACAGCCTGCTCTACACAGTGAGTTCCAGGACAGCCAAGGCTACATAGTGAGACTATGTCTTTCAATAAATAAATACATTTTAGAAAAGAATTCCAGGTCCTAGGGTTGGGGATATATCACAGTTTTAGAGTGTTTGCCTAGCATACATTAAGACTCCCTAGCACTGAGAAAGAAGGAAGGAAGGGAGAGAAAGAGAGAGAGAGAGAGAGAGAGAGAGAGAGAGAGAGAGAGAAGAGAGAGAGAGAGAGAGAGAGAGAGAGAGAGAGAGAGAGAGAGAGAGAAGTTCTGACCAAGGGATCTGGGGCTTTAGGGGCACTGTTGTTTGGGGTATTCTATTATTTATGTGAGTTTTTTGCTTATAAAACTAGTCTCTGTGTGCTGGTGCAAGCATGTAATCTCAGGACTCGGGAGGCTGAGGCTCATACTGCAATTTGGGAAAATCCCTCAACTTCTCTGAGCCATGGGTTACTCATCTACAATGAGAACCTCTCGAGATTAGAGCCATTAAAAATGAATTGATAGACATGGCATTTGACCAGAAATCAATAAATAGCTGCTTGTGGTTACTATTTAAAGCACTTCATGGCTGACAGTTTGGGAACCAATACCCCAACACAGCAAACAGCACATGTAAAGGCATTCTCATTCGGGAAACAGCTTGGCCATTTTCTTCAACAAGACTGCTCTGATGGCTAAGATTTGAGTCCACCCAAGTCAAGAGTTTCCCAACCTCTCCTGTCCCAGCCCCACCCCCAGAACTTTCTCAGCCCCGCCCCCAGGCATTCTAGCTCCGCCCCCACAGCTTTACCCTTTCCCTTAAATTGCAGGTCAACTTACAGAGATGTGTAGTCCACAAGTCCCTTCCTTCTTCATCAACTGAAAGACCTGGACCCGGCGACCCTGCTCTGTGGTGTTGATACTGGAACAACTAGAGAAGGCATCTTTCTTCAGGACCCAGTGGTGAGTCTTCAGGAGACAGGTCCTCAGAGCCACCTTAATATCCTGTGGCCTGCAGTGCAGGGTCCCTATCTCCCTGGACAGTTCTGCAGGGGAACAAGAGCCAGGGGGATGGGGTCTCCTGAGGATCTTGGGATGATGCCATGAGAAGGAATACAGTTTCTCAGGTGGGTGAAGAAGACAGGGGACATTGGTCCAACTCATAAAGACTACCCTAAACAGCCAGCAAAATGGCTCAGCAGGTAAAGGCTTGCCATGGAGACCTGAGTTCAATTCCCGGAGCCCACATAAAAGTGGAAGGAAAGAACTGACTTCACAAAGTTGTCCTCTGACCTCTACATGTACACTCAGAGTGTGTATCCCACACACTGCATGCACACATGCGCGCGCGCGCGCGCGCGCGCACGCACACGCGCGCGCGCACACACACACACAACATGCATACACAAAATAATTGTAAAAATTGTAAACATATCTGGGTGTGTAGTAGTGCATGTCTTTTATCCCAGCATTCAGGAGACAGAGGCAGTGAGTTTGAAGCCAGCCTGGTCTAAAGAGCAAGTTCCAAGACAGCTAGGGCTACAAAACCCTGTTTCAAAACACACACACACACACACACACACACACACACAGAGAGAGAGAGAGAGAGAGAGAGAGAGAGAAATTCTCACATATGTGGATCCCGAGGGCCAGCTCTTGTATTATGGGATCCTGATTCCTGGACCCCACAGTACTTAGAATCTCTTTTCCAAGAATTAGTGTCTGGACCTCAAAGCTACTGTGGGGGCTGGGAGTGTAGCTTTGTTGGCAGAGAGCTTGCCTGCCGTAATTTGATCTCCAGTGCCACATAAATAAGGCATGGTGGCAGATGCCTGTGATCCCAGAATTTAGGAGGCAGAAGCAGGAGGAGCAGGAGCTGCAGCTCATCTCCAGTGATCAGGCCAGTTCTGGACTAAGAGACCTCTCGACTCAACAATAAAGCTTGGGAGATGAGGTTCCCATCATGGAGCCAGGTAGCCTGAGAGTTGAGCCAGTGGACAAAGGAACAGAAGAAGTCCAGAGGCAGAGCTGGAAAGGTAAGAAAAAAAAGGAGGTGGCTCCGAGTTCCTGCCACGCTCTTCAATTTGAAGTCCTCAGGGAAGCAAGGAAAACAGGCCTGGGCCTCAATGAAACAGACTGACTTGGGTGAAGGCAGTTAGTGTCTCTAACATGTCTACCAAGATTGGGATTCTGAGGGGTTAATTTGTTTATTCCCCAATTTTTCTCTTATTCCAAGCTGGAAACCAGACCCCTGGGGTGTGTGTGTGTGTGTGTGTGTGTGTGTGTGTGTGTGTGTGTGTGTGTGTTGTGTGTGTATATACAAAAAGCCTGGCATGCCATACATGCCTGCCATACCCCATAAGAACCTGGACAGCAGTTCAGGTCTTGGGGGCCGGGCTGGGGCAGGATAGATCAGCTCACCTGCACAGCCACCTCTGAATGGACTCATTTCATGCTCATGTCTTACCAACTTCTTTGCAGAGTTCCCTGACTGGACTCACCAAGCCACTGCTGTTTATCTGGTTTCTTCACACTCATTATCCATGATCTTAACATAAGCACATCCATGCAATAAAATTAAAATAAAGGAGAAAGAGAAGAAGGAAGAGGAAGAAGAAGAGGAAGCAACAGACTTCATGGAAGAATTATTCAGACTTACCCAAATGGGAGTAGTAGCTATCATTGCACATACAAACTCCGGTGCTGTCTAGATACTCATCCAAAGCACAGGCACCACCTCCCGGACCACTACTCTGGGTAGAGTTTGGGGATGCCGGACTGGTCCCAATTATGGTGGAGGATTTGGTTATGTCTGAGGAGCTATAGATAAAGACTGTGGAAGGCTTGGGTGATTGGGCTGTAACAGTGCCTAAGCTTGAGTCTGTCTGTGCTGGCTGGGAATGTGTCTGTGTGACTGTGCTATGGTGGGTGTCTGGTGGCTTGCTCGTTGTGGAGATTGTTCCTAGAGTTGGGGGTTCAGCTGTAGTGTCCTTTTCCTGTGTCTCAGCTATGACAATGCTAAGAACAGTGGTCCTTGGGATGGCTGTGGTGGGTGAAGAGGTGTTTGTAACTGCCATAGTTGTCACGGGGAGAGGTTTGTTTGTGTCACCGACTTTGTCCAGTGTTGATGAGGGTAGAGTTGAAGTTGACTTCTCAGGGACAGTGGGTGTCCCAGTTTGAGATGATGGGCTGGCATGCTCTGGTGTGCTTAACACCAATGTCATTGAAGGTGAAATCACGGTCCTATCAGTGTCCCTGAGGTTTGGGGACACTGATGATACCAATCCAGTGTTGGTGAACTTTGTTGCTGATGGGGTTGTTCCTAGAGTCATGCTAACATCAGAAGTCACCTGTGCTGGCTGGGAATGTGTCTGTGTGACTGTGCTCTGGTGGGTGTCTGGTGGCTTGCTCGTTGTGGAGATTGTTCCTAGAGTTGGGAGTTCAGCTGTAGTGTCCTTTTCCTGTGTCTCAGCTATGGCTGTGTTAAGAACAGTGGTCCTTGGGATGGCTGTGGTGGGTGAAGATGTGTTTGTAACTGCCATAGTTGTCACGGGGAGAGGTTTGTTTGTGTCACCGACTTTGTCCAGTGTTGATGAGGGTAGAGTTGAAGTTGACTTCTCAGGGACAGTGGGTGTCCCAGTTTGAGATGATGGGCTGGCATGCTCTGGTGTGCTTAACACCAATGTCATTGAAGGTGTCATCATGGTCCTATCAGTGTCCCTGAGGTTTGGGGACACTGATGATACCAATCCAGTGTTGGTGAACTTTGTTGCTGATGGGGTTGTTCCTAGAGTCATGCTAACATCAGAAGTCACCTGTGCTGGCTGGGAATGTGTCTGTGTGACTGTGCTCTGGTGGGTGTCTGGTGGCTTGCTCGTTGTGGAGATTGTTCCTAGAGTTGGGGGTTCAGCTGTAGTGTCCTTTTCCTGAGTCTCAGCTGTGGCTGTGCTAAGAACAGTGGTCCTTGGGATGGCTGTGGTGGGTGAAGAGGTGTTTGTAACTGCCATAGTTGTCACGGGGAGAGGTTTGTTTGTGTCATCGACTTTGTCCAGTGTTGATGAGGGTAGAGTTGAAGTTGACTTCTCAGGGACAGTGGGTGTCCCAGTTTGAGATGATGGGCTGGCATGCTCTAGTGAGCTTAACACCAATGTCATTGAAGGTGTCATCACGGTCCTAGCAGTGTCCCCGAGGCTTGGGGACACTGATGATACCAATCCAGTGTTGGTGAACTTTGTTGCTGATGGGGTTGTTCCTAGAGTCATGCTAACATCAGAAGTCACCTGTGCTGGCTGGGAATGTGTCTGTGTGACTGTGCTCTGGTGGGTGTCTGGTGGCTTGCTCGTTGTGGAGATTGTTCCTAGAGTTGGGAGTTCAGCTGTAGTGTCCTTTTCCTGTGTCTCAGCTATGGCTGTGCTAAGAACAGTGGTCCTTGGGATGGCTGTGGTGGGTGAAGATGTGTTTGTAACTGCCATAGTTGTCACGGGGAGAGGTTTGTTTGTGTCACCGACTTTGTCCAGTGTTGATGAGGGTAGAGTTGAAGTTGACTTCTCAGGGACAGTGGGTGTCCCAGTTTGAGATGATGGGCTGGCATGCTCTGGTGTGCTTAACACCAATGTCATTGAAGGTGTCATCACGGTCCTATCAGTGTCCCTGAGGTTTGGGGACACTGATGATACCAATCCAGTGTTGGTGAACTTTGTTGCTGATGGGGTTGTTCCTAGAGTCATGCTAACATCAGAAGTCACCTGTGCTGGCTGGGAATGTGTCTGTGTGACTGTGCTCTGGTGGGTGTCTGGTGGCTTGCTCGTTGTGGAGATTGTTCCTAGAGTTGGGGGTTCAGCTGTAGTGTCCTTTTCCTGTGTCTCAGCTATGACAATGCTAAGAACAGTGGTCCTTGGGATGGCTGTGGTGGGTGAAGATGTGTTTGTAACTGCCATAGTTGTCACGGGGAGAGGTTTGTTTGTGTCACCGACTTTGTCCAGTGTTGATGAGGGTAGAGTTGAAGTTGACTTCTCAGGGACAGTGGGTGTCCCAGTTTGAGATGATGGGCTGGCATGCTCTGGTGTGCTTAACACCAATGTCGTTGAAGGTGTCATCACGGTCCTAGCAGTGTCCCCGAGGCTTGGGGACACTGATGATACCAATCCAGTGTTGGTGAACTTTGTTGCTGATGGGGTTGTTCCTAGAGTCATGCTAACATCAGAAGTCACCTGTGCTGGCTGGGAATGTGTCTGTGTGACTGTGCTCTGGTGGGTGTCTGGTGGCTTGCTCGTTGTGGAGATTGTTCCTAGAGTTGGGAGTTCAGCTGTAGTGTCCTTTTCCTGTGTCTCAGCTATGGCTGTGTTAAGAACAGTGGTCCTTGGGATGGCTGTGGTGGGTGAAGATGTGTTTGTAACTGCCATAGTTGTCACGGGGAGAGGTTTGTTTGTGTCACCGACTTTGTCCAGTGTTGATGAGGGTAGAGTTGAAGTTGACTTCTCAGGGACAGTGGGTGTCCCAGTTTGAGATGATGGGCTGGCATGCTCTGGTGTGCTTAACACCAATGTCATTGAAGGTGTCATCATGGTCCTATCAGTGTCCCTGAGGTTTGGGGACACTGATGATACCAATCCAGTGTTGGTGAACTTTGTTGCTGATGGGGTTGTTCCTAGAGTCATGCTAACATCAGAAGTCACCTGTGCTGGCTGGGAATGTGTCTGTGTGACTGTGCTCTGGTGGGTGTCTGGTGGCTTGCTCGTTGTGGAGATTGTTCCTAGAGTTGGGGGTTCAGCTGTAGTGTCCTTTTCCTGAGTCTCAGCTGTGGCTGTGCTAAGAACAGTGGTCCTTGGGATGGCTGTGGTGGGTGAAGAGGTGTTTGTAACTGCCATAGTTGTCACGGGGAGAGGTTTGTTTGTGTCATCGACTTTGTCCAGTGTTGATGAGGGTAGAGTTGAAGTTGACTTCTCAGGGACAGTGGGTGTCCCAGTTTGAGATGATGGGCTGGCATGCTCTAGTGAGCTTAACACCAATGTCATTGAAGGTGTCATCATGGTCCTATCAGTGTCCCTGAGGCTTGGGGACACTGATGATACCAATCCAGTGTTGGTGAACTTTGTTGCTGATGGGGTTGTCCCTAGAGTCATGCTAACATCAGAAGTCACCTGTGCTGGCTGGGAATGTGTCTGTGTGACTGTGCTCTGGTGGGTGTCTGGTGGCTTGCTCGTTGTGGAGATTGTTCCTAGAGTTGGGGGTTCAGCTGTAGTGTCCTTTTCCTGTGTCTCAGCTGTGGCTGTGCTAAGAACAGTGGCCCTTGGGATGGCTGTGGTGGGTGAAGATGTGCTTGTAACTGCCATAGTTGTCACGGGGAGAGGTTTGTTTGTGTCACCGACTTTGTCTAATGATTCTGAGGTTGGAGTTTGATTCAGTCGTGTGGTCTCAGTTGAAGTGGCCGAGCTGAATAAAACTGTAGTTTTGGATGTCCCTATCGATTCCTTTACTGTAGAAGTCACCAGAGAATCTGACAGTGACATGCTGGTAGTGATTGTCACGACAGGTGTGTGTACTTTTGAGGTCATTTTCTCAGTGGGTCCTGCTGTGCTTCTGCTCTGGGGTAATGTTGGAAGAGTGGATGATGTCATCTGATCTTGGGTCTTAGATGTGGATGTCTCGGTCACTGATGAACTGTTGGGTTTTTCTGTGGAGTCATGGCCTTTCATATTTTGAGGCATACTTGAACTTGTAGATGGGCAGGAAGGATTTTTGTTAAGCACAGGGTCATTTGTGGAGGATGAGTGTGAGGCAAGTACCCAGACTGAAGCACTGCCTGTAGAAAGACAACAGCAACAGAAATAAAGACACCAACCTGTCATTCCTTTCTCTTCCGGGAGGCTCTGGCTCCCAGTCTCCTACTGAGGAGATCTAAGAAAAATAGTAGCAACAGCTAGTCCACATAACAAGCTCACACGCTGTATGTGCCAGCTCTACCCTGATGGGTTTCAGATGC
This sequence comes from Cricetulus griseus, assembly GCF_003668045.3. Lineage (NCBI taxonomy): Eukaryota > Metazoa > Chordata > Mammalia > Rodentia > Cricetidae > Cricetulus > Cricetulus griseus. The sequence continues at coordinate 19,110,148 of NC_048595.1, read as the reverse complement.
TGGCTGGAGAGCCTAGGGCTGCCGCTTTCCGTACCATATTCTAAGCACCCACCCTCCACCCTCACCCAAGTGTAGCTCTCACTGGTCAAAACAACTTTTTATGCCCCAGATGGACACCATCACAGACAGCCACAACCAGTCAAATCACAGAGAATTGACCTGGATGCATCTGCACCACCCCTCTTTAGCAGGCTCATAAATGAGGGGATGGGAAGAGGGTAAGAGCCAGAGGACTAAGATGTCTGCTTCCAGACGGTGTCTTCCAAACAACAACAAAAAGAACACAAAGGAAAGTAAGGAGGAAGAGCCTGGGAAGAGTTGGGGGAGGGAGAGGGGATACACTGTATAAAAGCCTCAAAGAATTAATAAAATTATTAATTTTTTTTAAATACAGCATGCCAGAGAAGAGTCTTCTCTCTTCTTCACTCTGTGGGCGACTGTCTCATTTGGTTAACGCCTACTCTAGGGTGTGTGAGAATCCAGTTGGCAAAAAAGTGAAAACCAGTTCTGCTTTATTTTTGCAGTGCTGGGGATCAAATTCAAGGCCTTGTGTACATTAGGCAAGTGTTCTTTTTTATTGGTTGAGACAGGGTCTCACTAGGAAGCCCTATGCTGTAACCTAAACTGGCCTGGGATCTGTGGCCACTCTCCTGCCTCTGCCTCCTAAATTCTGGGATTGTAAGTGCTTGGCACGATGCCCAGCTTTCTGGATTGTTGTTCTTATAGCTTGAACTCACCTCCGACTTTTCCTACACAACCAAGGGTGACCCTGAACATTCTGTTCCCACAGCCTCCAGCTTCCATGTGCTGAGATTACCGGTGTGTGCCAATCACACATCTTGCTTTATTTTCCTATTTATTTTTGTGAAAATTTATTTAGTGTGTGTATGTGTGCCCCTGCACAGGTGTGCCATAGTGAGCATGTGGAAGTCAGAGAACACCTTGCAGGAGTTGGTCCTCTCCCTCTACCATCTGTACTTGGGCTCTTGGGTTTGAACTCAGGTTATCAGGCTAGGCAGCCCGTGATTCTCATTCACTAAATTACCTCACCAACTGACTCCTCCTTTGATTTTAGTTATTTATGTGTTATTTGAGACAAGGTCTCTCTATGTATCTCTAGCTGTCCTTGAACTCACTCTGTAGACCAGGCTGGCCTCTGCCTACTGAGTGCTGGGAGTAAGGGTGTGAACCACAACCACCCAGCTTGTTTGGTTTTTATGGTATGGGTGTTTTCCTGTATGTATGTTCACCATGCATGTGCAGTGCCCTCAGAGACAAGAAAGGGGCATTGGAACCCCTGGAACTGAAGCCACAGACAGTTGTGATCACCATGTGGTTGCTGGGAAACAAATCCAGGCCTTCTCCAAGGCCAGCCGTGCTCTTTGGCCCTCTATGCTGTTTTGTTCTGGATTTGTTTCCTTATTTTATGAGTATTGTATGCTTGTATCTCTGAGACTAGAGATACAAGCATCTGTGGATGTTGGAAAATGAACCTAGGTCCTCTGGAAAAGCATCACCCGTGCTCATAATCACTGAGCCTTCTCTCCAGCCCCATTCTCAGCCCTGTTTATATACATATTTTTTTTTCCTTGGGTTTTTGTTCCTTTTTTTCATGTGTATAGATGTTTTGCTTGCATGTATGTCTGTGTACCATGTCCATGTTTGGTGCCCATGGAGACAAGAAGAGTGTAGGATCACCTGAATTGAATTTACAGATGGTTGTGAGCCACTGAGTGTGTGCTGGGAGTCAAGCCTAGGTGCTTGACAAAAGCAGTCAGTGCTCTAAACTGCTGAGCCATCTCTTTAGCCTACTAATTTTTTTATTAATTTTTTCATTTATTTTACATACCAGCCATTTTCCTTTCCTTCTCTGCTCCTATTTTGCTTTTTAAGACAAGGACTTAAAAAAAAAAAACCTACCTTGTATCCAGGGCTAGCCTTGAACTCACTGTCAGCCCAGGGCAGCCTTAAAATCCCAATTGTCTCAATCAACTCCTTTTGCTTTGCTGAGATAGGCTCTTATGTATTTTATTTTAGGCTGGCCAGACTACATAGCTGAGAGGACTTTGAACTCTTGACCCTCCTGCATCTACCTCCTGAGTGCCCACCAAGACTGGCTTTCATTGTTTGGTTTCTTGATGCCTTGTTTGAACTTAGTCGAACAAGAGGCTCAGTGGTTAAGAGCACTGGTTACTCTTCCAAATCACCCACATTTGGTTCTGAGCACCCACTTGGTGGTTCACAACCATCTGTAACTCTAGTCCCAGGAGAGCTGACACCCTCTTCTGAATTCCAAGGGCACCAGGCACACATGTGTTGTACATACATACATGCAGGCAAAACACTCATACACATTAAATAAATAAATAAATCTAAAGCAAAACGGAGGCTGGAGAGACAGTTTAGCCATTAAGAGCACTTTCTGCTCTTGCAGAAGACTTGGATTTGGTTCCCAGCACTTATGTCATAGCTCACACAGTCTGGAGCTCCCATTCCAAAAGCTCTGGTGTTCTCTCCTGGCACAGACATACATTCATGCAAAATACACAATTCAAACCAAAAAATGAGATACAAACAAAATAAAGAGACTAAAGTGTTGTGCACCATAAAAATGTGAGCAGGCTGGGGACACAGCTCAATGGTAGAAAGCTTTTTTAGCAACCTTGAGGCCTTGGTTTCAATCCTTAGTACCATACACACCAGTGGTTCTCAGCCTTCCTAATGCTTTAGCTCTTTGATACAGTTCCTCATGTTGTGGTGACGCCCACCCATTAAAATCATTTCATTGCTACTTCATAACTGTAATTCTGCTACTGTTGTGAATCATAATGTAAACAACTGTGTTTTCTGATGATCTTAGGTGACCCTTGTGAAGGGTTCTTCAACCCTCAAAGGGCTCGGGACTCATGGGTTAGAATTGCTGACATACACAAAAGCCAGATGTGGTGGCAGACACCTGTGATCTAGCTCCTGGGAAGGGGAGGAGGGGTACCTTGCAGCCAGTTTGAGGCCAGCCCGGGCTACACAGCAAGACCCTGTGTCAAAAAACAAAGAACAAACAAAAGCCCCAGCAACCTAGGCTGGGCATATGCAATCCCAGCATGGGGAGGCAGAGGCAGGCAATCTCTGTGAGTTCGAGACCAGCCTGATCTACATAGTGTCCCTGTCTCAAACAAACAAAGCAAAAGCAAAGCAGAACCCCCAACAATTTTACTTCTTAAATTTTTATTTTTCAAAGCAGTATTGGTAAGACGGCTTATCAGGCTGGGCGTTGGTGGCGCACGCCTTTAGTCCCAGCACTTGGGAGGCAGAGGCAGGCGGCTCTCTGTGAGTTTGAGACCAGCCTGGTCTATAAGAGCTAGTTCCAGGACAGCCTCCAAAGCCACAGGGAAACCCTACCTCAGAAAAAACAAAAAACAAAAAACAAACAAACAAAAAGATGGTTTATCAGGTGAAGGTGCTTGTCACATAGAGCGGGCTAACTGAGTTTAATCCCTGGATTCCAGTCAAAGAGAACTCACTTCTGAGGTGTGTTGTCTGACTTACAGCACCATGGTGCACTCTCGCCCTGTCACGCACACACACATGCACATGCACGGTGGGGAATGACAATGATAGTAATAGCAATAATTTTATTTTAAAGCATATCAACTGACTTCCATAACTGAGCCATGATGCACTGGAACCCCATCTCTCTCTCTCTCTCTCTCTCTCTCTCTCTCTCTCTCTCTCTCACACACACACACACACACACACACACACACACACACACACGGTGGGGAATGATAATGATAGGAATAACAATAATTTTGTTTTAAAGCATATCACCCGACTTCCATAACTGAGCCATGACGCACTCTAACCCTGCCCCCCACAATAAAAATCGAACTTGTTTTAAAGCACTAGTGGTTGCGGATGCTCTTGACATCTTTCCCTCTTGTTTGTCTACAGCAGAACGGGTACGCTGTTTTCTCACAAGGACTATTATTTCTACATACCAGATCATGGAAAGTAAGGCTGAAACAGGTAAAGACACCTGTCGGAGGCCACACCCCAAGGAAGTGGTGATGCTGCATTTGAAACCAGACCCTCAGTCTGTTTTCTCAGCTGCATCGTGAAGCCTTACAAAAACATCACTTAATTTCCAAGGCTGAGCTAGCCACTCTCCCCTGAGAGGAAAGCCCTCACACATGCACTGAACTAGGTCCCCAGGAAACCTTGCTCTTTCCCCTGAGCAATGGGCAGAAACAGGCCGTCACCTGATGCTCTGCTCTAGATTCCTTGCAATTACCAGAGGGCTGATTCAGAGGACAGAAGGTGACCTAGCATGGGCGAAGCAATCCTTCCTGTCCATACATTGAAGAGACACTGGCCTTGGCCTTACCCGTCTCCTGCTTGCACCTGCATCACCTATCTCTAATATCTGTACAGAGCTGAGGGGTCGTAATAGGGTAACAGCCTCCTGGAATGCTTGCAGAGAGCAGGGAGGCTTGGGATGGGAACTGTTCTATTACCTATTTCTGTGTGACCTTATGGAAGCCCACCCCTTGCTCTGGTCTCCATGTCCCACTCAGCAGAGTGAGATACTTGGGCTCAGGATTGGAGAAGCCACAAAAGCCCAGGCTAATGGCTTATTAGAGGGACTTACTTTTTTATTTGCAAGGAGGTCTATGTCCATCAGCTTGGACTGCATGCATATTTATTTATTTATTTTTTGAGACAGGGTAGTCCAGTTGGACTTTGAAATCCTTGAAATCCAGATCCTCCACTTCCCCAGGGCTGGGATCATAAGCATGTACTACCACACCTGATCTGACTTTATACTTAGCAAAAGTATAAAGTGGTCAACTTGCCCCCCTGGTTTCTCATGCCGAGCTATCACTCTGCAACCAGCAGAGCTCCGTGCTGTCTTTCAGTCAGCTGCTTTAATTCTGTAACCCCGCAGCAACACCACACATCCTCTGACTGTCAACTTTTAAAAAGTGTCAGTCTCTGGTAGGTTACATTTCCCCCACCTCTAGTCTCCCATTTTGTTCTTCAAAAAATTTTGCAGGAGGGGTGGTGGGAAGGCTGGAGAGAGAGCTCACAGTTAAAAGCACTTGCTACTCTTCCACAGGACCCAAGTTCTGTCCCCACTGCCCATGTTGCATGGCTGACAATGGCCTAGAACTCTGGCTTCAGGGGCTCTGACACCTTGGTAATAGCTTAGGCTTTCAGCCGGCTGAGGGCCCAGGGTTTTAGACCCTGCTGCCTCCCTCCACACTTCTCTATTCCCTGTAAGGTCTGATGCCTGGCCCTCCCACTCCCCAGGGCTGTGATTACAAGCATGTACCACACTTGATCTGACTTTCTGCTTTTTCCAAGGGGTCAACCAGTTGCTCTTCAGGCTCCTACATACACACACACACACACACACACACACACACACACACACACACACACACTCATGTGGATATTGTTGGCCTTTTTTCTTTTATGTCATTTATTACTTTTTCCTTTTCAGGTTCTTTGAGACGATAGCCTAGGCTGACCTTGAGTTTCTGATCCTCCTGCCCCCACTTCCCAAGTGCTGGGGTTACAGGTGTGTGCTGCCACAGTCAGCTTCCTTCTTTCTTTCTTACACACGAGAGTCAGCTCATTTTAGATTACAAAGCCCAATGGGGATTTTAGTTGGAACTAGGTTGAAATTTAGATTTGGTAAAAAATATTCCTGGTAATTGAGATTCGCCTGTAGCAATGCAGTGTGACCTAGACTCTGGAGTCAGACCTGGGGACAATCCCTACTGTGTGCTTCGGAGGACACGGAAGTCAACACATGAGTCCCAGTTGCTACCACGACGAAGCAGGGACGCTGATACAGTACCTACTTCACTGTGACCCTGAGAGTCTTGAGATAAGGCAAGGGAAGGCAGGTTTCACACAGTGCTTGGCACAGGACCTGCTCCTGGGGTCATCGATTCCCCAGCCTGCTGCTGCTTTCACTGTTCTGTGTGCTTTCAGTGTTTTGTCAAAGAGGCTCCTGTCCCTGGTCAAAGCCGTGGACCTAGGAAGCTACTGTCCCCGCACCCGGAGCTACTATCGCACAGTGTCTTGACTGTATCTTCCCTCATACTGACCTAGGAACTCAGAACCCAGAATGCCTTCCTTTCTCAAACTATGAGGCATCAGAACGCTTGATAGAGAAGCACAAAGCAACAAAGTCAGAACACCTGAGCCCTCAGCCTGCTGAAAGCCCAAGCTATTCACCTGTCACAGTTGGGAAGGATAGGCAGAAAGACAAATGAGAAGACAGATGAGACGGAGCAGGCAGACAAAGAGCGCTCTGGAAGAAATGCATGGGAGAGGCCAGAGGCATGGAGGTCACTCTGCCTTTAAAACTCCCTGGCACCTCCACCTCACACTCTTTGGACAGTTAAAGAGTTTAGTTAGGGAATGGCTGAGCTTCCCTTGGCGACCGAAGAGTTATTACCTGGATTTTAGCACTTTCTTCCCCTCTCCTGCCAGTCAGAAGCTACAAGTGGAGGATGCAGAGGGGATCGGGTACTTACTGGGCAGGTTGAAGACTCTGTCCCTACTTAGGAGCAGCAGGAGCAGCAGAAGCCAGCGGCTGCCCATGTCTATGCTGGTGGATGGTCTTGGGGTCATTAGGAAGGAGCTCTGGCCCAAACAAAGGGACAGACTGCAAGACAGCATGGTACTGTTGTCACCAGTGCCACCTCTCTGCCTGCTGAGCACTCTGCCCACACTGTGGGCCTCAGGGGGCTTTTTAGAGTTAGATCCAGTGCTGATGTGGAGTCAGGGGCGGGGGTGAGGCAGAGTTTCCCATCAGCAGCAATCAGTGGACCTCTGGGAACTGCAGTTCCAACTAGTGAATGTCCCCAAGGCCCCTGAACAGCACAGCACACAGCTCTGGCCACACAGCTTCCCTGTCACCGCCAGCAGAGTTTCAGGGTGTCGAGGATATTGGTTTCCAGTTGACACTTGAGAATCCAGATCTTTTGCTCACGCTGACCCAGCTCTATCTGTGGTGGTTTGAATGAGAATTGTTCCCATAGTTCATATATTAGACTGCCTGGTCCCCAGTTGGTGGAACTGTTAGGGAGGGATTAGGAGGTGTGGCCTTGTTGGAGGTTTGTTACTGGGGATGGCTTTGAGATTTTGAAAGCCTAGCTGGGCAGTAGTGCTTATGCTTTTAATCCCAGCACTTGGGAGGCAGAGGCAGGTGGATCTCTGAGTTCAAGGCCAGCCTCGTCTACAGAGTGAGTTCCAGGACACCCAGGCTACACAGAGAAGCCCTGTCTCAGAAAAACAAAAGAAAAGAGAAAAAGATTTCAAAAGCTCCCCCATGCCCGGTGTCTATCTCTCTGCTTCATGCTTGTAGATCGTGATGTAAGCTCTCAGCTACTACTCCAGCCACAGGCCCTAAGTTCTCCCACCAGACTTTATTTGATCCACAAAATCCTCCCACGTCCTCCCAGCATGCCTCAGTGCTCTTCTCCAGGAGACCTTTAGGGACTCATGCTTTAGCCAGTCACCCTTTGACATCTGAGAGTAAGGCCACCTGAACAACTTAGTGGTGACCCTATCAAGCAAGGGCTCCCCAGGGTGAGCAACCACCACTTTCAGACAGGAGAGAGGAGGGGAGGGGAGAAGAGGGACTCTTTCATCTGACAGGGGCTCCCAACCATGAGGCCCGGTAACAGTACCCTCACCCCAAATTTAGGATTCTAAGGTCAGGGGTTATATCTCTACTATTAAAGTCAAACTGATCAGGGGATAACTGTCCTTCCCTCACTGGATTGGAAGCCCTTAAGGAGTTCATCAGACCAACACCACAGACAAGTTCCCACTGGAAGCCCAGGCTAGCCTCGGCATCTCCTCAGCCCTCCTGTCTCACAGCCTCCCAGGTTCTGGGGATTTTGACACCACATTCAGCACAAACGGGTGTTTAGTTTTTTGTTTGTTTTGGTTTGGTTGAGGCAAGGTCCCATGTAGCTCAGGCTGTCCAACTAGCATAGCTGAGGGTGACCTTGAATTCTTGATCTTCCTGCCTCTACTTCCCCAGTGTTGAAAGCAATGTGTGAGCTACCATGCCCCATACAAACAGTCTTTTAGGAAGCATGACTTATCTTCCCTAGCAGACCAAAGGGAAGGGTGGGAAATGGGTTGAGACTAACCAGTCAGACACATTGATTATAACATGGATTTTTATTTTCAGTGCACACAGCCTTACTGTCCTGGCTCTTTTCAGTGCTTGGGCCCATCCAGGCCTCATCCAGCTCCAGCTGGAGCATAGGTCAGGGATACTCATCGTTATGCCAAAGCCTGGCCACCCCTTTCTGTGCTCATCCAGAATCCTTCATCCCGACTCATCTGGACCTCAGGCTCATGGGCATAAGCCATGAAGGTGCTGCCACCTTCGAGCCCCATGGCCTCTGCCACCCAGGTGTAAGGGAGAAGGGTGGGCTCCGATCAGGGATGCAGGCGTAAGCAGCAGCTGGCCCCGTGTGTATGCAGGCCCCTTGGCTCCCATTCTGCCTTCTCAGAAGCTGAACTTGTGTTTGCTAAGCATATTTGTGCTAGAATCATGAACCTGCAAACCAAGAGGTCTTTTTGTCATCCTACTTACCTTGACAGGACAGACTGCCTCTTCCTCCTCCTGCCTCAACAGCTGCCCCGTCTGGGTAACTCTAGCATGCCTAGAACCCACTCTGAACTGGGGAGCTCAAGACTCCATTCACCTCCAGTTTCATGAGATAAGAGGCGTGCAGGCATGAGTGCGATAGGTCTGTAGGTGCTGGGGGAGGGGGGAGGAGGATCTTAGGGCAGAGCCTGATGGGAGGAAGTGGGACCTCTCTGAGAAGTAAATGATGACACTTGACCAAAGTGGGTGGAGCCAGCTGAGATGAGTGGGAATTTTGGAGATCCACAGGAAGAGGAAGGGAATCTTGGCTGTGGTGTCTGTCAGGGTATTGGTGTGTGTGTGTGTGTGTGTGTGTGTGTGTGTGTACCGGAGGTTGGGGTGGGGTGGGAGGAAGGGGGGGTTGATTAGGTAGGGAAGGGAAATGCGCACCTTTTCCCTGCTGACCAGTGCAGAGATCAAGTCTTGCTGGGTAGCCACCTCTCGAATGTCTAAGGAGGAATCAGTCTGGGAGGACAGGCTTTTGGAGGCGTGCCTAAGCAACAGCTCCTTTTCTTGCTCCTGATTGTAACGGATGGAGCGCACCTCCTCCACAATCCTGGGGTAGAAGAGACATTGCTGTCCCTAGGCAAAGCTCTTCGGTCTCTTGCCTGGTGTGCATCCTCTTCTTCCCCCTCCTCCCTCCCTCACTGCTTCAGAAGCATCCCTAAGGGAGACCCAGGCCATGCAGGGCCCTCCTAGGAGAAAGGCATGACCAAAGGTCAGGAGGACAGCAGCTCCTGAACTGGGAAGCTTGAACTCTGGGCAAGTTACTTAGACGATGGGCTTGAGGCTAGGCCCAGCTCTGCCTCCCCAGCACCCTCCCATACTTGTCCAGCTCCTCTCGGATCTGTTTGTACTCCCTCAGGTTCTCCTGTATTGCCTCCAGCACCAGGCAGAAATTATCGCAAGTCTTTTCTGTGAGGTTGCACAGGGGACCCCCAACCAGAGGTTCCTGAGGGTGACCAGATGTCTCCTTTCGGGCTTCTGTACAATGCACCAGAGGCAGGTCATCAACAAAGTCATCTTCGTCTGCGCCTATCTGGGGACAGAGAATGAGAAGGACAGACAGCTCAGGGCCAGGTGACTCTGGGGAAAAATGAATTTCTTAGGATTTTTTAACCTTATTTGGTATTATAACATTTTTATGTTATTTTATCTGTGCATGGAACCGAGGGTCTCCAGCCAACTAGGCAAGCACCCCACCACAGTTCCCTATCTGGCTGAGATAACTCAGTTTCAAGCCCCTTTCAAATCTCTTTGGAAATTGTCACCCCAGCAAGCCATTAAAACCCTACCTACTCTGAAGTGATGATGGTCTGGCCCTCTGACTTTTCCAAAGTATTTCACTTCTCTCTCCACCTTTTACAAGTTCTACCAAGTAAATACTGGGTAGCTAGCATTTATAAAGTTCTTTATTTTTCCCTTTTCTTTCTTTCTTTTTGTTTTGTTTTGTTTTGTTTTGACTTTCAAGACAGGGTTTCTATGTACCTTGGCTTGAACTCACTCTAAAGACCAAGCTGACGTCTAAGAGATCCACCTGCCTCTGCGGGGATTAAAGGCGTATACCACCACACCCAGCCAATATTTATTTTTATGAGTATGAATGTTTTGCCCACATGTATGTAAGGACACCATTTACATGCATGCCTGTGGAGACCAGAAGGTGGCTATGGATCCCCTGGAACTGGAGTTACAAACAGTTGTTGAGTGGTCCTGTGGATGCTGGAACCTGAACCCAAGTCCTCTGCAAGAGCAGTCAGTGCTCTTAACCACCGAGCCAGCTCTGCAGTTCATTTGTTGAGCTCTTACTTACAAGCACTCATCAGATCCTGTATGATTCTCATGAGGATCCTGGTAAGCGAGCATTGTTATCATCCCCACCATAGGGGAGAACTTCAGAATGCGTTGGGTAAATGTCCTAATGCCACCCTGTTGCTTCACTTTGAATTATCATGGTGCATCTAGGAAGCCAGACCCAGCCACCAGGAGCCTCAGTCACTAAGTGCACATTACAGATGTGGAGGTCTTGCCTTCAGGTTTTGGATTCTCCATGCATTTGAGTATGCAAACACACACGCACACACGCACACACAGACACACGCACGCACGCACACACACACACATGCCATTCATGCACACACACACACTCACACACTCACACTCACACACACTCACACACACTCACACACACACTCACACACACTCTCACACACACACTCACACAGACACACACACACTCACACAGACACACACAGACACACACACACTCACACATACACACACTCACTCTCACACACACACACACACTCACACACACTCTCACACACACACACTCACACACACACACACTCACACATGCCATTCGTGCACACACTCACACACACACACACACACGCGCACGCGCCATTCGTGCACACACACACACTCACACACACACTCACACACTCACACTCACACACACACACACTCACACACACTCACACACACATGCCATTCGTGCACACACACTCACACACACACACACACACACGCGTGCGCGCCATTCGTGCACACACACACACACGCGTGCGCGCCATTCGTGCACACACACACACACGCGCGCGCCATTTGTGCACACACACACACACACTCTCACACACACACTCACACACACACACTCACACACACTCACACACACATGCCATTCGTGCACACACACTCACACACACACACTCACACACACTCACACACACACACTCACACACACTCACACACACACTCACACACATGCCATTCGTGTGCGCACACACACTCACACACACTCACACACACTCACACACACTCACACACACTCACACACACTCACACAGACACACACACACTCACACAGACACACACACACTCACACACTCACACACACACACTCACACACACACACACTCACACACACACTCACACACACTCTCACACACACACTCACACACACACTCACACATGCCATTCGTGCACACACACTCACACACACACTCACACTCACACACACACTCACACACACACTCACACACTCACACACTCACACTCACACACACACTCACACACACACTCACACTTACACACACACACACACACACTCACACACGCCATTCGTGCACACACTCTCCTCCCTCCTGTCCTCCCCCATCCCATGCACCTCTGTAAAAGTTATCTGTCGCTGTTGTCCCTGCTCTCCTATCTTCATCATTTGTTCCAGATTTGTGGTCACAACAACAACAAACAAGTTGAGGCCGATGAAAGCACCGATGGTGATAAAGGTGGCAAAGTAGATGGCGCCTCCAACCTCCATGGCGATCTCTCTGTTCTCCATCCTGGGGGCGGCAGTCAGGAGCTCCGTCACTTCCCTGGCCCTCTAAGCCTCAGTTTCCTCATCTTTAAAACAAGGGAATTATATTTCCCACTCCTGCTGGCCGCAGAAACAGCTCTTTACTGAGACCTGCTGTACAGCCAGACAGTGAGGTTAACTCTCAAACCAGTCCTACCAGGGGATTTGTATGTCTCACTAGCAAGTGCAAGCTATTCTTCCATATATGGTAAGTAGAAGCACTCTGCACTGAGCTGCATTCTAGAAGAGCTCTGTACATTTACTAGACTGACCCCCACGGTCCTCTATGAGGTAGGCAATATTGCACTATAGTCTAACTGAACATCAGAATTCCAGCACTCGGAAAGCAGAGGTAGCCTGGGCCACCTGAGTTCCTGTCTCAAAAAAACAAAAAACAAAACCAAAAAACAGTGTTTGCCTAGCATGCACAAAGGCCCCAGCACAGCATAAACTGGGAGTGGTGGTGCATGACTTCAATCCTAGCGTTTGGGAAATGGAAGGAGTTCAAGGCTATCCTGGCCTATCCTAGACTCCGCTTAAAAACAAAAATAGAACAGACAAATCAAGCCCCTCCAACTTTTAAAAGCTAGACGTTGGAGCTATAGCTCAGTAGTAGAAGACCTGCTTTAGCATGCTGCAGCCCAGAACTACACAATGCATCAGCAAATCAATAAATAAGCCGGTCTTGATGGCTGGCTGGCATCTGTAGTCTCAGGACTTAGGAGACTAAGACAGGAAGATCACTTCAAGTTTGAGGCCAACAGTGGAATCGTTTGTTGAATGTCACAGGGCCAGTGTAGGGGAAAGCGCTCAAAAGCCTAGTGCAGCTTCACTCTGCAGTCCACATAGACCAGGCTGGCCTCTGACCCACAGAGAGCCACCTGCCTCTGACTCCTACATGCTGTGATTAAAGGCTTGTGCCATCATGCCAGCTTTTTTTTTTTTTTTAACTGGTTCTCAGGTAGTCCAGGCTGGCCTCAGACTGTGCAGTATAGGTGTGATTCTGGGGATTGAACCTAGGCTAGGCAAACACTCTACCAACTAAGTTCCATCCCCAAGTGCCTTTCTTCCTACCACTCCCCCACTTTTTTTTTTTCTTTGAAACAGGATTTATTTTGTATACAGTGCATGTATGCCTGCAGGCCAGAAGAGGGCACCAGATACAAGTGGTTGTGAGCCACCATGTGGGTGCTGGGAATTGAACTCAGGCCCTCTGGAAGAACAGCCAGTGCTCTTAACTGTTGAGCCATCTCTCCAGCCCTGAAACAGGGTCTTATTACAGCCCAGGTTAGCTAAAATTAACGTGAACTCCTAATTCACCTGCCTCTGCTTCCTGAATGCTGGATTTCCACTGCCTGTGACTGAAGAAGCCCTTTGCCTATTTGGCTTCTACTTCACAAAGGGGACTGGGATGGGATGAAATTGGACTTGAACTTGACAGACAAGAAGCAAAGAATAGAACATGAAAATGACTTTGGGGAACAGGTCTGAGAATGAGTGGATGGGAACCCAAACTTCCTAGGACTCTAGGTGTTTTTTTGTGCTTGGTGCAAGCTGGAGGCGGCCTAGTAACCTCAGGCACAAACACCTACCTGCTCCCTGGGCCCAAGGCTGAGCCACACAGCTATGCAGCATGTCTCCATGAACAGAGTTAGGTGGCCCTGTGAATGTGTGAAGCTTCTATGGCAGCAAGGTTCAAGTACCACAAAGCCGAAGATCCTGCTCCATGAGTTCCTTGGGTATTCACTTCCTGTGAGGCCAGCTTCATCCAAGTCCTAGGAGCCCCCTCTCATAGTTTGCCTCATCTGCTAGAACTCCAGCCCTTCCCTAGCCAGAAGGGGATGAAGCCCAAGAGCCCTACCCACACTCACTGGAAGTCACTGTAGATGTCCAGCCATCCATCCTGGGTGATGCAGATGAAGAGGGTATACAGGGCAACCCCCATGTTCTGGAAATGCTTGGGCACAAATGCACCAAAGAGTGTGACCCCAAACACAGAGAATACCTGTCAAAGACACCAAAACCCACCTAACCTCACCCAGTGGCCTTGGAACTTGACAAGACATGCAGATTAATGCAAATAAATGCTTCCAGGGACCCACAAGGATTCAGACCCAAGCCCCTTGCTTCTCTGGGCGTCCATCCCCACCTTCTGCCCTACAGGTTCCATTCAGGGAAGGAGACAGGCTGGGGCCTGGGAGATACTGACCAGCATGAAGAAGAGGATGAGGGCCACAACATTGGCCAGGTCAGGTACCGACTGCAGGATGACCCGAATGATATTGGCTAGGGGCTCCACTGCCATGCACACATGTACCAGCCGAAGAGCCCTGTGGAAGAGCCTTTCAGGGGTGCCCCTTGACCCTTCCCAGACCACTTCCTCCTTGTTGCCTTCCTCCCACCAGCTTACCAAAGAGGCAGAGCTGAGCCCCAGTTGGTAAGGACTTTCCTTCTCACTCCTGGGGTCCAGACAGATACCCCTCTTACCTTCAGAGCTCTCAACTCACCTGAGAGGGTAGGTGACAGCAACTACATCAAGTTGTTTTATGAATAACCCCAGGAACAACATAAAGACAATTAAGAAGTTGAGAATATTCCAGCCATCCTGAATGGGGAGCACCCCAAAAGAGGCAGTTAAGTCTAGCCCATAGGAGCATCCTGTCTGCCCTACCACAATAGGAGACTCAGTGTTCCTCTAAGAACAAAGCTAGCCAGTTACTATCTCCTGGCTGTCACCCCCAACATGCCACAAACACACCCAATCACAGTCCTATGCCTATGAAAACAACCATTCTCAGTGACTCACAGTGAAGACCCCCACACACAAACATATACAAGGCTAGCCCCTTAGCCAATGACTTGATTTGTATAGTTAGGTGACTTGAAAACTCCTGCCTGCTTCTGCCTTAGTGTGAAGTGTGACATACACTATAATTAATAAAATCAAAGTAGATAGGCCTGGTGGTACATGTCTTCAATCACGGCACTCTGGAGGCAGAGGCAATTAGATCTCTGTGAGTTTCCGGTTGGTCTACAGAGGGAGTTCTAGGCCAGCTAGAGTTACACAGAGATACCCTGTCCCCAAAATAAATATGAATATATAAATGCAAAAGAAGTTGAAAACTAATGTGCCCAGCAATGAGACTGATAGAATAAGCTATTGTATACTCACCATGTACTAATACAGAAAGATTACCAGGATCCCATAAGTACCAAGTAAATGCAAATCATTGTTTAAGGTAGGCTACTGTAGAAAAGAGAGCACTAAAAAAACCATGCCTGTGCACCTAGGATTATAAAACAACAGCTGGGAAGATAAACCGGCTATAAGAAGATTACCTAAGAGGTGAGTGAAGGCAACAGGGTGAGAGATTGAATCGGATCCAGGACTCGGCATGGCTTTCTATAGAGTTTTGATCAATGTGTGACTGAAGTAAATGTTCAAAAAGAAAACTACATTTTAATGGAAGATGCTCTTAAATTTGAGAAACGTCACAATAAACTCAAGTCTTGCTCACCTCTTAAGAGTCTGTGCCACATACCCCCCACACACAGGGAGACAGTAAGTTTACCTCTCTGTGGAATCAAGTCCTGTAATTCCAGGCACTCTGGAGATGAAGGTATAGGCTGAGGGTGTCACAAGTTCAAAGCTTCTCTGGGTTACAGTGTAAGCTCAGGGCTATCCTGGGAAACTTAGTGGGGCCTTGTCTCAAAGTAAAAAGAGGGTCAGGGAGAAACTTAGTGGGTGAGTCAATAACCCTAGTGCGGCAGTCTGAATGAGAATGGCCCACACAGGCTCATATATTTGAATGCTTGGTCACTGGGGAGTGGAACTGTGGGGAAGGACTAGGAGGTGTAGCCTTCCTGGAGTAGCTATGGCCTTGTTGAAAGGTGTGTCACCAGTGTCTCCTTTCTCTGCCTGCTGCCCTTGGATCAGGATGTAAAGCTCTCAGCTACAGCTCTAACACCACACCTGCCTGCCTGCCATCATGCTTCCTGCCATAATGATCATGGACGAAGCTTCTGAAACTGTAAACTAGCCCCCAAGAAATGCTTTCTTTATACAATCTGCCTTGGTCATGGTGTCTCCTCAGGGCACTGGGGCAGCAACTGAGGTACCTGATAAGTGTAAGACCCCTGGTTTGGTTCTCAGCACTAGGAGTCAAAACAAAAAGCCCAGTCAGGCTGCCAGTCTACTTATCCATTAAGTATTAAGCTCCTTCTGTATGCCATATCTTAACCCATTTTCTGAGTAGACAACGTTTTGTCATGCTGGGCTCATAGACTCTTTTTGAGGAAGGTGGATAGAGAACTCTGCCAGAGGAGTTTCTAGAACCTGGGAAGGAGACCCAGAGCAGCAAAAGCCTAGCCTGGGAGAAACTTCCTGAAGAGAAGACACCCTGAGGAGTCAATGTGTGATTTTTAAAGCAAGGGAGGAGGGAAAATTAGGAGGGAAATGTGGAAAGTATACAAAACTCAAATTTCAGTGTCCGCACGTGATATGTGAAGTGTTTTGTTTGTCTTCTGGTACAGTGTGTCCCACTACCTAGCCCAGATAGGCCTTGAAATCCTGATCCTTCTGCCTCAGCCTCCAGACTACTGGAATTGTAAGTATGCATTACTGTGTGTGGTGCAAGTGAAGTCTTACTGAACTAGAGCTTTTCACTGGGAGGCTGAGGCAGGAGGATAGCTAGAGCTCAGGAGTTTGGGGTTAGCCTGGACAACATAGCAAGACCCTAAAACAAACTAACAAACCCTCATCCTGGGGGAAAGCTATGGTGGATGGAGTACAGCCGCTCCTGTCCATCTGCACTCTGGTCAGGCTTTGGGCTTCCTGATCGAGGTGAGTTGTTGCAATGGACACTAGAGCCTATAAAACTTAAAATACAAATAACTGAGCCAGGCGGTGATGGCGCATGCCTTTAATCCCTACACTTGGGAGGCAGAGGCAGGCGGATCTCTGTGAGTTCAAGGCCAGCCTGATCTACAGTGAGAGTTCCAGGACAGCCAGGGCTAGACAGGGAAATCCTGTCTCAAATAAAACAAAGAAACTTACTGCATTACAGAAAAAGTTTATGAAGTCATGATCTAGAATCATGTAAATTAAGATCGATACTCTCAATTCCTTAATTCTATTTCTGAGATACAGAAACCAGGGTTTGTGTGAGTAAAGCGAGCTATGAGGACAAGAGCAGGGTTTCAAAGCCATGGAGGGGTCACTTCCTGAACAACTGGTATTCTGCCCTATCACAGCCGTCTCTGAAATCTCCCCCTCCCTTGCACCGCTACACTCTTGCTCCATACAAATATTTTTCAGGACAAAGACTGCAAACATCAAGGAGGGATGAAGTGAAGGTAACGACAACAATTCCCAGGACCTTACCTTCCAAAAAATCCAGAAGCCATTGATCCAGCCGAGGAGAACCTCACATATAAGGATGGTCAGCACAATGTCATCTATGATGGAGAAGAGCTCATAGTGTTTCTATGTGGAAGACAGAAAAGGAGGGGCAGAGGCTTCAGTGAACAGGATCTGTGCCAGGCTGGAGAGAGGGTGGGGGGCTGGAGAGGGGATTGGGGGGCTGGAGAGGGGATTGGGGGGCTGGAGAGGGGATTGGGGGGCTGGAGAGGGGATTGGGGGGCTGGAGAGGGAATGTGGGGGCGGGCTGAGAGGGGATTGGGGCTGGAGAGGGAGGGGGGAGAGGGGATTGGGGGCTGGAGAGGGAATAGAGGGGGTGTGGGGCTGTAGAGGGGGTGTGGGGGGAGAGGGGGTGTGGGGGGCTGGAGAGGGGGTGTGGGGGCGGGTGTGGGGGCTGGAGAGGGGTGTGGGGGCTGGAGAGGGGGTGTGGGGCTGGAGAGGGTGTGGGGCTGGAGAGGGGTGTGGGGGCTGGAGAGGGGGTGTGGGGCTGGACAGGGGTGTGGGGGCTAGTGGGGGGTGTGGGGGTACCCTGGCTACTCATACTCCTTAGCATCTCTATAGGTTCCTTTAGGGGATACTTTCTTCCTTTAGGGGACACTTTCTGCACATATGCCAGGCCATGTACTGTCATGTGACTTCCAACACTGGCTTGAAACGTAGTTTCCTTTTCCTTCTCTTTTTCTTTTTCTTTTTTGTCAGCTGATTGCACAATTAGGAACTTTTTTTTAAAAAAGATTTATTTATTATGTATACAGTGCTCTACCTGCATGTATCCCTGCAGGTCAGAAGAGGGCTCCAGATCTCATTAGGGATGGTTGTGAACCACCATGTAGATGCTGGGAATTGAACTCAGGACCTCTGGAAGAGCAGCCAGTGCTCTTAACCTCTGAGCCATCTCTCCAGCCCCTGTAGTTTCCTTTTCTGTCACATCTCTCAGATGGGGTATTAGAAGCCCAGGTGCACATGGTTGGCCTTTACCCCAGCCTCTAGAGTAGGCTGTTTGAAAAAGAGGGATGGAGGAAGGACTAAAAAGACTCTGGGACTGGGGGAAAAAAGCATGCCCCTCTCCCCCAGGACCTGCAAGATGCCAGACTCTAGGGAACCTCTCTGCTAGTCTGGTCCCAACTACCCAGGTGGCTGCAGCATCCCAAGTTCTCTGGGTCAGGTTAGTGGTGTCCCCACTCTGCAGGTCCAGGAAATGTACCCTGGGTGCATGAATCAGTCGATGGATATCTAGGGTCTGTCCAAAACCAAATTCATTCCTGCCCAACCTCAGTCTTGCTCTCTCAGTTCCTTATAGCTGTGACGCACTCCTCATAACCCCCAGTCCATGGAGTCCTCCCAGCAAACCAGGTTCGTTGCCTCCCCTCTATGCAACAGCAGCCAACAGAGTCCCTGTCTCTCATGTGGGCCTCCTGCTATCCACACTCACTACTGCCCCACCTACAGGCTTCTAGGGTTTGCTCTGCAAACTCACAAACTTCCACACTAGGGTTTCAGGCTTTATTTTATTTTTCCTGTTCTATTTTGTGAGATAATCTCACGTAGCCCAGGCTGGCCTCTAAACTATGTAGCCGCCAGGCATTGGTGGTACAAGCCTTTAATCCCAGCACTTGGGAGGCAGAGGCAGGCGGATCTCTGTGAGTTTGAGGCCAGCCTGGTCTACAGAGCGAGTTCCAGGACAGGCTCCCAAACTACAGAGAAACCCTGTCTCAAAAACCAAACAAACAAACAAAAAAACCCAAAAAACTATGTAGCCAAGGATGACCTTGAGTTTCTGATTTACCAACTGAATTAACTACATTCTCAGCCCCAGCTCCAGCTATGCACTGAGAGCCATAGGAAGAACTGTTTCCACACTTTGCATGATGGTCCTCGGGGACTGGCAGGATGGCTCACTGGGTGGAGGTACTTGCCACAAGCCTGACAACTTTAGTTGGATCCCACAGTAGAAGGACAGAGCTGACTTGTGCAAGTTGTCCTTCGACCTCCACATTCTTGCAATGGTACACACACACACACACACACACACACACGCACGCACGCACGCACGCACGCACGCACGCACGCACGCACGCGCGCGCGCACGCACGCGCGCACACACACACACTGAAAGAAAAAAAACTGTAATGCTGCTCCTCTGTTCCCTCCCTCTCATCTCTCTTCTTGCCTCCCCAGCTCTATCTGAAATGAGAAGGAGAATGCTGGGCATCTGCATTCATAACCCAACAATGACTTGTGCATGGCCCTCCACTGTCCTCACTGTGCAAGCTCCGTAGGTGAGTTGCTGCCTCTGTCCACCTGGCTCTGGGGGAGACCAGATGCACTAACTCTGAGTCTTGATCAGGCCCACTTCTCTCTGTGACCGACTGTTTGCTTCTTTGTCCTCTCCTGAGCTCCCTATTTGCCACCGATCACACCTTCTCCGGTCACCTTCCCCTCTCCTCCTCCATTCCCACCCTTTATTGGGAACCTGTCTTGGCCCTCTTCTGCCTTCACTCACACTCTGTATGCCGTCTCCACTCAGCTTTGAAGTGTCCATCTCCAGCCCTGTGCACCAGCAGTCTTTTGTTTGTTTTGTTTTTCAAGATTGGATTTCACTGTGTAGCCCTGGATGTCCTAGAACTTACTCTGTAGACCAGGGTGGTCTTGAACTCACAGAGATCCGCCTGCCTCTGCCTCCTGAGTGCTGGGATTAAAGGCGTGCACCACCACTGCCTGGCTGGCACCTGAAGTCTTTTAGATCTATCAACTCCTCTTGAGCTGTCCCCATATGGACACTTCATAGTATCTAAAATATCTTGTACTGACCCTGCATTCTCTAAACCTTTTTCTCCTATGTCCCCATGTCCCAATACATATTACCAGCTCCCACCAAACTGTTGCTCATGTCACAAACTCAACTTCCTGCAGTCTGTCTCCATGCATAAAATGATGATATGTGGTAACATAGGTGGCACACACTAAAGACTCACTAAATATTAATGAGCAATGTAAATCATCAGAAAAGCCTGTGAGACTGGGGACATAGGCTAGTGGCATAACACAAGCCTAGCATGTGCAAGGTCCTGGGCTCAATGCAAGTACCATGAAGAGGAAGTAGAAGAGCCCATGGGGGGGACTCAGTGAATCTTCTCACCTACTTCCATTACCCTGGTCCAGAGCACAGTACCTTTCACCTGGACATCTTTGACCCATTTTGGCCCATCTTCTGTCATTCTTGTCCCTCTTCATTGCATGGTCCACCCTGGAAGCCCTGTGCCTTTTATACAATTCTTTTCTTGGGGCTGCAAAGATGGCTCAGCAGTTAAGAGCACTGGCTGCTTTCCCCAGAGGACCTGGGTTCAATCCCCAGCAACCACATGGCAGCTCACAACTGTCTGTAACTCCAGTTCCAGGGGATCTGACACCCTCACACAGACAGACATGCAGGCAAAACACCAATGCACATTTTTTTTAAAGATCCTTTTCTTTTCTTTTAAAAACATGCATGTCTGTATGTATGCTACACACATGTAGATGCTGTAGATGCCTTGGAGGCCAAAAGAGGGTGCCAGATTCCTGGAACTTGTGTTACTGGCAATTGTAAGCTGCCTAATTCTGGAAATCAAACCCCTGTCTTCTGCAAGACTAGCAAGTGCTCTTAACCACTGAGCTATCTCCCCAGCCCCTATCCAGTGCGTTTTCTAAAATACACATGGTCATTTCACTTCCGTGCTGTTTAAATCCTTTCCTGCCTTTCCAATGGTGTAGGGTACAAATGATCTCCCTTGACATAAAGACCATAAGTGACCTGGCCACTGATCACCTTTCTGAACTCATCCATCATCACATTTAAACAACACACACACACACACATACACACACACACACACACACACACACACACACACACAGGCATGCACACACCACCTCTTAAGAAATAAAATTGCCAGCTGTGGTAACTCACACCTGGATTTCAAGCACTTAGGTCTTAAGGTCTTAGGTCTTAAACTTGCCCTCAACTATATGTATAGTGAGTTGGATGGCATTTGGGGCTAATGAAGCTCTGTCAAAAACAAACAAACAAAAACCAAACAAATGAAAAAGCAAATTAAACTTCATCAGTGATGGTAGAATATACCTGTAATCCTGGCACTTAGATGCTCAAGGCAGGAGGGTCATAAGTTTGAGACCAAGCTGGGCCTCATACTGAGACCTTGTCTCATAATAACTAACTAGATAAACAAACAAACAAATAGACCCTAAAACAAAACAAGAAATCTATCAAATGTGGTACATCTGTAATCTCAGCACTTGCAAGGTGAAGGCAGGACTGCCATGAGTTTGAGAGCAGCCTGGGCTATATGGCAAGTTTGAGGCAAGCCTGGTCTATATCTCCTCCTCCTCCTCCTCCTCCTCCTCCTTCTCCTCCTCCTCCTCCTCCTTCTCCTCCTCCTCTTCCCTCTCTCTCTCTCTCTCTCTCTCTTTCTCTCTCTCTCTCCCTCTCTCTCTCTCTCTCCCTTCCTTCCCCCCTCCCTCCCTCCCCTCCTTTCTTACATAGGTATCATAAAGCCTACTCTGGCTTCAAACTTACTTTCCTTTCTTTTTTCCTTTTTAAAAATCTCTGTGAGTGTGTATTGGGTGTGTGTGTATGTGCTTCAGTGTGTCTATGGAGATCAGTGAACGACCATGATAGTATTGGTCTAGGTAGTGGTGGGGTACGCCTTTAATCCCAGCACTTGGGAGGCAGAGGCAGGTGGATCTCTGTGAGTTTGAGGCCAGCCTGGTCTACAGAGGTAGTTCCAGGACAGCCTCCAAAGTTGTAGAGAAACCCTGACTCAAAAAAAAAAAAAAAGTATTGGCCTATAGGAAGGGGAAATAGACATGATTTCCTGAAACCTTCATCCAGTAAGTGATGGAAGCAGATGCAGAGATTCACAGCTACCCACTGGACCAAGCTCCTGGAGTCTAGTCAAAGAGAGGGAGGGGTGATAATATGAGCAAAGGGGTCAAGACCATGATGGGAAAACCACAGAAACAGTTAACTAGTGGGAGCTCACTGACTCTGGACTGACAACTGGGGAACCTGCATAGGACTGAACTAGGCCCTTGAATGCCTGTGACAGTGGGGGGCCTGGGCATTTGTGGGGTCACTGGCAGTGACCAGGAGCTGTCCCTAATGAATAAACTGGCTTTTTGGAGCCCATTTCCTATGGAGAGATACCTTGCTCAGCCTAGATGGGAGGGAGGGGGGCTAGTTGTGCCTCAATGTGATGATACATGAGAGGCCTTACTCTCTCTGAGGAGCAGACGGGTAGGAGTGAGGTGAGGGCTGGGTGGAGGGAGTGGGAAGAGGGGAGGGAGGCAGAACTGGGATTATTATGTAAAAAATAGAGTATTGGTCTAGCTGGGTGGGGGTGGTTTTTCTCCATCTCCTTGAGGCAGGGTCTCTCTTGTTTGCCATCATGGTGAGGACTCCAGGCAAAATGGCCTGAGAGCTTTGGGGGCAGGGTGGAATTCTGCTGTCCCCACCCCCTTGTCTACACAGGAAGGCTAAGATTACAGACCTACGCCAAACCATGACATCCAGATCTTATTCGGGTTCTGGAGATCCATACTCAAGTCACCAACTTGGGTCCTCTGGAAGAGCAGCAGCCATTGCTCTTAGCCACTAAGCCATCACTCCAGCCCAAGGAGTCTTTCTTAACTTACAGATCCCATGAAGGTCAATAAAGACAGACTTTTTATTTATTTACTTATTTGAACATAATCCCACTAGGTAGCCTGCTTAGCCTGGAACCTGCTACACAGACCAGGCCGGCCTCTAACTCACAGAGATCCGGCTGCCTCTGCCTCCCTAGCACTGGGATAAAGGTTTGCTACTCCAGGCCCATTTGGTGACCAGACTTTTGAAGAATATCCAATCCTACCGTCATATACAGACAAGGAGCCAAGGGCCTGAGAAGGAAGCACCTCATCCCAGGTCAGAGCCAGTGGGGGTAGAGCTCAGGCCAGCTTCCCACCTGACCGAGGTAAGAGTTGGTACGGAGAGCAATGGTAATGGCGTTGGTCACCAGCAGCAAGGCCAATAGCATCTGGAAGGCGGGATGCCGAAGCAACTGCTTGACGTACATGGTAGTGATGAACTCCTCAATGTCCCAGGCATCCTGGGAGGGGATGGAAACCTTCCTTCAGGCAGGCGTCACCACAGGCAGCCTCTACCTGGACTATTGACGCCCTATTCCCTGACGATGGGAGTACCCCTGGGGGTCTGCCCTTGTGGGTGGTGTTGCTGAGTTCATGAAATGTTGGTTTCAGTAAAGAATTCACAACAAATGGTCATCAAAAGAGGGTGACGAGTGGGGACCTTTGGGGTCTTGGGGGTATCTGCTGGTGAGTAGCTACCACATTATAGGGGTTCCTGTGAGGGGTCACTTCCTCCCTGAGGACATTTAAAGGGCAGGGGCTGCAGGAGGGAATTATGGGATGGAGGTCACCTGGGTCACCACCAAGCCTGTCCCCATCTTCTTCCTTTCCTTACCTTCTTATCTGTGATGTCCCTGCGGTTGATAAGCACTTGCTCCTCACGCCGGCCCATGAATTCATAGGTGTTTTTCTACAGGGATAGGAGCAGGCCTTCAGTGTGGTCACTGCCCCTGTCCAACCCTGCTTGGTGGCAGCGCCAGGCAGACACTCCCTACCGTTGTGTTCGAGTGTTGGGCAGTGCCAATTTCTGGCTGATGCCACCAGTTTTGGTTTTCAGACATCTTGGCTCTGTCCCCTTCTCTTCAAAGAAGCTTTGCAGGCAGTCTCTGTCCCCCTTGTGGTGAGATCACAGAGGCAGCTGCTAGCCACAGCCTTCTGCATTCCACCAAGACATTCCAACTTGATTAAAAAAAAAAAAAAAAAAAAAAGCTTCCACTTGATACCTCACAAGGGAACCAGGTATTCAGCCACCAGCTTCAGGATGGGGTCAGAGGTTAGAGGCCTGTGGGACTAGCTCTGGGTTCCCATGCCATCTGAATACAGTGAATAGTGGTCCCCTTTCTGGATCCAGGTACTAGAGGTAAGGCTGGATGGAGGGGAAGACATGCCCAGGACCCCTCACCTTCAGCTGCCTATCCCACAGCTGCCCACCCGACCCTTCCAGGAAGGTAAATTTTCTCATTTACTAAGTGAGTGTCCCACCTTGGGGCTAGGACAGGGGAGCAGGTCTGACCTCCCGGGACTAAGGAGAGACTGGCAGAAGGATGCATGACCACAGAGCCCAGCATCCTGGCATAGGAGTCCTGAGTGTATTCCTCAGGGTGATGAACTACACAGGGTGCCTGTGACAGTGTTCACTCTAGCATGACAGTTCTTCACCCGTGTGTGGTGTGTGTGTATGTGTGTGTTTGGTGTGTGTGTATGGTGTTTGGTGTGTGTGTGTGTGTGTGTGGTGATGTGTGCACAGTGTGTGTGTGTGTGTGTGTGTGTGTGTGTGTGTGTGTGGTGTATATGGCGTGTGGTGTGTGTGGTGTATGTGTGTGGTGATGTGTGGTGTGTGTGTGGTGATGTGTGGTGTGTGTGTGGTGTGTGGTGCGGTGTGTGTGTGTGTATGACGTGTGGTGTGTGTGTGTGTGCGGTGTGGTGTGTGTGTGTGGTGTGTGTGGTATGTGTGTATGGTGTGTGTGGTGTATGTGTGTGGTATGTGTGTGTGTGGTATGTGTATGTGTGTGGTGTGTGTATGTGTATGGTGTGTGTGTGGTGTATGTGTGTGTGTGTGTGTGGTGTATGTGTGTGTGTGTGTGTGTGGTGTGTGGTGTATGTGGTGTGTGTGTGGTGTATGTGTGTGTGTGTGGTGTGTGGGGTGGTGTGTGTGTGTGTGGTGTGGTGTGTGTGTGTGGTGTGTGTGTGGTGTGTACAGATTCCGAATTCTAAAGTAAAGACACATAGGTTGATTTTGGAGAAATCAACTTTATTTCCTCATGTAAAATAAATATCCAGGTAGACCTGGTCTGGGAAACTGTTTTGAAGGACCCAGGGAGACAGGGATGTCCCAGACTGAGGATATGTTAGGGGATTTCTACATCAGAGGAGGAGGGCTGCTTTCCCTCCACGCCAGTGGACGTGAGCAGAAACTGTGGAAGCCCAGGACGGGATGGGGGGGCAGTTTGGCGATAAAGCCAAGAACACGCACTTCCAGACTCACACAGACCCCATGGGCATGCTGTCTTAGACATGTCAGAGGCTGGGGATGAAGTAGCCCTTAGGGTCAGAGGTCAGGAACCAGGTACTAGCCAGGGTCAGAGGTCAGGAGGTTGGAGGATGTTCTCTGGGGCCAATGGGACAAGCTGGGAGGGCCCCTCAGGGTCAGAAGGCAGGGGCTGTGGAGACTGACCACTGGAGTCAGAGGTTGGGGCTGGGGAGCTGTTCTGGGCCCGCATCCCTCCCCAGGTACTCAGGCCCTCTGAGTACAGCTCCTGGTTCTGTTCCTTCCACTGGCGGAACTTTGCTCCCGTGAGCTCAGGGTCACCCAGCACTTCATCCAGGGCCTGCAGTTCCTGCAACTTTGCCTGAGGTGAGAGTAGGGAGCACAGCTCTATGGTTACCCAAGGAGACAGAACCCAGAACTAACTCTTAAAGTCCTGTGCCCAGCACCAGGATACCCTGGTCCAAGAGTCGGGTGACTATCTGGTCTCTGCACACAGAACATTCTAGAACTTGACTCAAGACACAGTTGAGCCTCCAATGGAGTATGGAGACCAGAACTGGGCCTCAGAATCAGAAAGCTAGGGCTAGAGCCTTCAGTCTACAGTCTGGAGCTCACAGTAGAGCTGGGAGCCAGACACCAGGACCTGAAGCCCAGAGCCTCATCCTTCCCATGCCTGGTGCTCCCAGCTCACCTTGAGTGTGCTCTGCAGTGCCCGCACGCGGTGTACTCGCTCATTGAGATGAGGGTCACGGTTTCGACGCATGAAAGAGCTCCGCCACTGCTCATGGGTCAGGGGCTGTGGCTGCCCCAGGAGGGACACACCCCCCTGCCTCAGCCCCTGAACCATTCCTTCCAGTGCCCTGTCACTGCTGTCTGTGGGAGTAGGAAGCCAATGAGAACACAGAACATAATCAGGCCACCTCTGCAGCCCAGTGCTCTGCTCCCAGGGTAGCACCTGCTGAAGAGCCAAAAGATGTCCTTGGACTCTGCAAGGGTGAAGCCACGGGTGATGTGTCACTCCAAGTTGGAGCTGGACCAGGCTGTGTCAAAGCAGAAGGAGAGAGAGGATTAGCCGCAGCCCCCCACATCCTGCTATCCAGCCCCTACCTCCTTATCCGAAGTGACTCTACTCACTGAAGCTGAGCGGGACCCAGCTTCCTCGTCAGGGTCTTCGGCTTCCGTCTCACTGTAGCAATCTAGGGTGAGGAGTTGGAGAACCACTGAGTGGCTCTGGAGAGGCCAGGAAGTGGGCCAGAGGATCTAAGTTCCAGCACCCAGCCTGGGAAAG